>NW_006793664.1:1458764-1497962 GCF_000442215.2 Lipotes vexillifer | reverse complement strand
CTCTCCCCCCCCCCCACCCCTTCCTTACTTCCTTTCTTTTTTTTCCCAAAGCTCTCTTTTGGTTTCAGGTTAGCTTTCCCATACCCTGTTCAGACTTTAATTTCATGGTAAAATCATTCAAGCTTTGGTAAACACCCAGCTGTAATTTGAGCTGGTTGGTCAATAAAACAAAAGCCATCAAAGCTTCTCATTTGTATTGTTAAAATCTAAAACACTGAAGAGATTAAATGCATGCAAAGATAACTCTTTACTTAATCACACAATCTCAGGGAATGTGTTTCCCCTTTGGGTAGTGTCACTATGAACATTTACATTGTGAAAACCAGATGTGTAATTTATGCAAAAGCAATTACAATAGTTTCTTGGAATAGAAATTATAATTTTCTGTCTTTTACTGACAATTTATTTTTTAACGTTTATTTAAAAATTTACAAACAGTAACATTTTTTTGATGTGCAGTTCCATACATTTTAACACATGTCTAGATTCATGTGACCCCAGAGCAATCAGGATACAGAACAGTCTCATCATCCCCAACTCCCCATTGCTGCCTCCCATGTAATCCCTGGAAACCACTAATCTGTTCTCCACCCCTAAAGTTTTGCCTTTTGCAGAATGTCACATAAATGAAATCATTCAGAGCGCATGCAGCCTTTTGTGCCTAGCTTCCTTTGCTTAGCATAATGTATTTGAGATTTATCCATGTTATTGTGTGTATCATATATGTGTGTGCATGGGTGCATGTGTGTATATATGTGTGTGTATAAACTTTTCATTTTGAAATAGGGTCACAGGAAGTTGCAAAGATAGCGCCAAGGGGTCCCCTATACCCTCAACCAGTTTCCTCCAGTGGTTACATCTTGTAAAACTATAGTACAAGATCAGAAGCAGGAAACTGACTTGATACAATGTTTGCCATTTTATCACAGGCACAGATTTGTGTAACCACCACCTCAACCAACATACAGAGCTATCCCAACACCAAAGAGACCTCCTTAGTGCAACTCCTTTATAGTCACCCCCTTCCCCCGCCTCTCCCACCATTCCTCACCCATGGCAACCACTAACCTGTTCTCCATCTCTACAATTTTGTCATTTCAAGAAGTTGTATAAATTGAGTCATATAGTCTGTGACCTCTGGTGATTAGTTTTTGTTTTGTTTTGTTTTGTTTTTTCCCTCAGCACAAAGCCCCGGAGAAGTTGTATTTATCAAAACTTCATTCCTTTTTATTACTGGAGTGTATTCCATTGTATGTATTTATGAGAGTTTGTTTATACATTCACCTGTTGATGGACATTTAGGTTGTTTCCAGTGTTTGGCAATTATGAAGAAAGGTTCTATAAATATTTGCATACGAGTTTTTTTAATTAATTAATATTTATTTTTGGCTGCGTTGGGTCTTCATTGCTGCATGCGGGCTTTCTCTAGTTGCAGTGAGCGGGGGCTACTCTTCGTTGTGGTGTGCAGGCTTCTCATTGCGGTGGCTTCTCTTGTTGTGGAGCACGGGCTCTAGGCACGCAGGCTTCAGTAGTTGTGGCACACGGGCTCAGTAGTTGTGGCACACGGGCTCAGTAGTTGTGGCTCACAGGCTTAGTTGTTCCGTGGCATGTGGGATCTTCCTGGACCAGGGCTCAAACCCGTGTCCTCTGCATTGGCAGGTGGATTCTTAACCACTGAGCCACGAGGGAAGCCCTGAATACGAATTTTTATGTGAACATAAGTGTATGAAGAAAGGTTCTATAAATGTTTGCATACGAATTTTTATGTGAACGTAAGTTTTTATTTCTCTGGGGTAATACATAGGAATGGCTGAGTCATATAGTAAGTGAATGTTTATCCTTATGAGAAACTACTAAGCTGTTTTCCAAAGAGGCTGCACCATTTGCATTCGCATCAGCAATGTCTGAGGCTTCTAATTAGTTGCGCCTCATCCGTGTCACCACTTGGTATTTGTTGTTGTCCTTAGCCATTCTAGTAGATGCGAAATGGTATCTATGGTATCTCATTGCTTTAATTTGCATTTGCCAGGATAGATTTTGAATTAAAAAAAAAAAAAGAAAGCTCAGTTTGAAGAAACATTACCTTGATTTCCCTACTTATTGTATTTGTATTATCACTTGCCAAAGAGCCTAAAGAGATCACAAAAGTGCCTCGTCCCCACCCCTGCCTCAAGAACCTGAAAAATGCAAATTACGGAAACAGCTAGCTGCTGTTTTAAATGATTGATAACCAGTGTTGCCAACTAGTCCCTGTGGTGAATGAGAATAGTTAATCTAGTCTCTATTGGTTACCTTAAATAAAAAAGCAAGCTTTCTTCTCACTTCATGAAAAATGTATATTCCAGAAGCATTGTGTGAATACGATTGTGATCCTTGAATTTAATTCCAAGAGCACCGAGAATGCTTAATATTTTGAGGAATTCTCAGAGGAATACATTTGTTAAAAAGGAATCAACAGGGTTTAGAGGAAGGAGTACTGGAATAGGAATTTGGAAGTCCTGTTCTGGAAACAGTTCTACCTGGTCCTAAGTGTGTGACCTTGAGCAAGCCTCCGAAACCACATTAAGGCTGCCTCTCTTCCTCTGCTGGAAGAAGGTTTGGACTCACTTCAGCCATATCTCCTGGCATATCATCCGCAGAGCACTAGATCTACAGGATTAAGATGCATGGAAGAAGAGAGCGTTCTATATTAAACTAACGGAAATATTGAGTTAAAGTCCAAGAGGTTTCACTGAGGGAGGATTTTCCAGAGTCTTTAATTTGCTAACATATATATATATATATATTTTTTTTTTTTGCGATATGTGGGCCTCTCACTGTCGCGGCCTTTCCCGTTGTCGGACGCGCAAGCTCAGCGCCCATGGCTCACGGGCCCAGCCGCTCCACGGCATGCGGGATCCTCCCGTACCGGGGCACGAACCCGTATCCCCTGCATCGGCAAGCGGACTCTCAACCACTGCGCCACCAGGGAGGCCCACTAACATATATTTTTAATCCCTGTGAGAGGGCTGTCATATGTCGTGTCTTCCCAATTCATTTGAGCACAGAAGTCTTTTTCATTGAATAATATATGGACGTATATTCCTTTGTTTTTCCTAGAACTCGCTTTGGGAAATGCTGGACTGAAATATTGTTAATGTCCCTTCCAAATCTAACTTTTCAATGTTTCCAGTCTTTTTGTAAAAAAAAAAATCTCAAACACCTCTTGGTGTATTTGCTTGGAAACTTTGCATTTCATATGTCAAGTTTTGTGCAGGCTGGTTCCATGGTACTGTACAGTGACATAATCATGGGCAAAATTGCAACGAGCTTGTTTCTCAGGCTTCTCTATTTAAGGTCAGGCTGGCTTAAACCCATATAGAGATCAACCAGGTCTCAGAACTTGGCAGGGCAGGGAGAGCTGTGCTAGAGGCAGACACAGGTACAGAGCAGGCCTGGAGGAGGACCCAGATGTGGGCAGTCAGAGCATGAGTGTCCAGAGTGAGGCCAGAGACATACAGAAGATCAGGGGGTCAGTGGGTCAAAGGTGTCATCTGCTGGGCAATCAGGAGTCCAGGAAACACATAGCCAGGTTCACGCAAGGTCGTGGGTCACAGGACAGACAAGGAAAATATTAGTAGATCCCCAAGGGCATACGGGTCATTCTCTAGGAAACAGACATAGCGTATCACTAAGAAGGCATTTTTAATACTGATGTTATCTCACCAGCTATGAAGCCCCGCTTCCTCCTGGGACAGCGGCCAAGACCTGGGAAATGCTCTCAGGCCTCCAGCTCAGGACGGTAGGTGTGAGGTGCCAGGGAGCTGGGGCCAGGCTCAGAGATGGTGACTTTAGAAGAGCTCTTCAGGGGTTAGCACAGAGCAGGGAGAAACCCACCTTGCCTCTCTCCAACTGCCCCCACCCCTTCCGGAGGACCCACTGGAAGATTTTTCTCCTTCTGTGAGCCTGAAGAGTTTAGAATGAAGAGATTAATTGACCAGAAATGAAAGCTTGAGGCAGTTCACTGCAGTGGAAAGAGGGTGGATTGAGAGTCAAGAGGCCAAGTTCAGCTCTTTGACCTGAGCTGTGGGCTTTGGTTTACTCTCTCATGAGCAAAGTTTTCTTCCAGCTCACAGGTACCAGGATTCCAGTCACATCTGAGTCTGGGAGTGGGTAGCCCCACTCCAGCCTAGATGACGAAGTGAGAGGGGGCCTCCGCTCTTCTCTAGCCAAGGCGGCTGCCTGCCTCTCCTGCCCTCACCCACATCCAGGGTCTGCATGCCCACTGCACTGTTTGCAGGCTTGTTCTCGGGGAGACTGGTGGAGCTGACAGCCTCACAGGGGAGAAACCTCAGCACAGAGCCGACAGGAGCCAGACCCAGGAAGACAGTCTGAAGTGAGGCAGCCCTGCGTCCTGTAGGTCAGCGCAGGACTCCGGGCAAACCGGGTGCGGTCAGGAGACACCGGACACAAATAGAAAGTCCTATGTGGTGGGAAAACCGAGACCACATGCCCCTACCGTCTTGGGCTGGGGCCTGCCTTTCAGAGGACTCAGAGGAACCGCCGATAATTGGACGGAGGGGAATGTGTTTTGAAATTAAAATGGGCACAGTAGGTACAAGTCAAGTTAATTAGAGATATGTCCCTTCCTCCTGTGAGACTGAACAGTGTGACTTTCCGAAGAAGGCAGTTCTCACGGTAACGAGGTAAACTTCAGAGGCAGCCAGCAGCACTGTTTGCTGGTGGAGAGACTGGTTTGGAAGTAAGCCCTCCACAGGCCCCATCCTGTTCCTTCGCTTCTTCCCAGCCCCCTGGAAGCCACAGAAACACACCAGTAGGTGGCCACAGCCCCCAGGCGGCTGTGTTTGCCAGATTCCAAAGGGACGGGGACTCCCTTCGCATTAGGGGACGGGCTGGGTTTCCCCAGAGAAGGTTCTGGCACTGGCCTGGACGAGATGTATCAATGCCTGGGGGGGGGGCACAGAAACAGGGTGGCGCTGAAGGGAGAGATGTCTTTAGGAGAGGCCACCATTCCTGAAAAAACGCTCATCTTGAATGCTACGGTGGCCTTCCCCGAGGGCCAGTGACCTTCCCAGGAGCGAGGAGGCGCCCCCCACAGGCAGCAGAGTCTGTAGCAGTCTTGCCCTTGTGGTGTTGAAGGCGATGGGGTACATTCAGGTAATCATGTGAGGACCCTAGTTTCAGGCCCAAATTCTATGTGACTTTGTGTATGGGTATTTTTCCTGAGGTCAAAGGCAACTGACATTTCAACACCTTATTTAAAAATAGAGGGAATTCCCTGGTGGTCCAGTGGCTAAGACTAGGCACCCTCAATGCAGCGGGCCTGGGTTCGATCCCTGGTCGGGGATCTAAGATCCCACATGCCGCAACTAAAGATCCCATGTGCCACAAGTAAGAGTCAGTGCAGGCAAATAAATAAATTTTTTTAAAAAATAGAATTATCTGTGTATCCCTGTGCGTATTCCCTCATGGGTCTTTTCTACTTTCTCCCCTCACAGTGTTTGGTGACTTACTCTGTAAAGGTTGTAAACTTTATTGAAACAGGAGGGGGCTTCCCTGGTGGCGCAGTGGTTGAGAGTCCGCCTGCCGATGCAGGGGACACAGGTTCGTGTCCCGGTCCGGGAAGATCCCACATGCCGCGGAGCGGCTGGGCCCGTGAGCCATGGCCGCTGGGCCTGCGCGTCTGGAGCCTGTGCTCCGCAACGGGAGAGGCCACAGCAGTGAGAGGCCCGCGTACCGGGGAGAAAAAAAAAAACAGGAGGGAAGGAGGCAGGGCACAACCTTTGAAAGAAAGACACAGCCCGAGGACATGACATAAACTGATTAGAACCAAATGGGTCCAAGATGGCGGACAAGTCAACTTCCCCTAGACCCTGAGCCTCAGTATACGCTCACATCAGCAAACTGAATGACACATCCACAGGAGCCATGACAGTTCCAAGACACCATAAGGATCAAAAGTGGGCAGTGGCCCAGTTCCTGGAAATCCCCGCCCCTTCCTAAAATAGCTGGAACACTCCTCCCACTCATTAGCCTATGAAATTACCCGCTCCTATAAAAACTGACACCCCCATACCCTGGTGCCTTTCTCACCTTCTGAGATGGCCCCCACTCTGTCTGTGGAGTGTGTTTCTCTCTAAATAAATCCACTTCTTACCTATCACTTGGTCTCTCAGTGAATTCTTTCTGTGATGAGACATCAAGAACCTGAGCTTCATTAAGTCCTGAAACCAGGTGTGTGATCTCAGTTGGAAGACTGGGTTTGGGCCGGGTTCCAGTCCCGCCAGTGTGGGTTCAAGTCCCAGTCTGAGGTGCACTGTTTCACTATTATTTAACGCATACTAAGTCCAGGCTCACAACGAAATAACTTTCCTTTGTATCAATTAGATTATTGTGAATTCTTATTATTTCCTTGTGGAGCCTGAAAAGTAGTCAGAACAGAGCCTCAGGATTATTCCCTTCTTGACTTTCAGGTAATGCATCCAAGAAAGAGTCATCCACTGAGTTATTTCCCCTCATTCGTCTCCCTTCATCCAAGCTGAGGAAAAGAGACAGCCACCTGGCAAAGGTCTAGTCCAAGGTGCCTTTGAAATGTTCTGCGGAAGCACCTCTGGTTCCCCAGCATTCCTGTTAGAAGATAAGCCGTCTCCAGGTAAGTAATGCTGTTAACAACAATGGCAGTAGCCACTTGGGTCTTGATTTGTCCCCTGGGGAGATGTAGGCTCCAGGGCAGGGAGCTGGGAGGCTGAGGCTAGAGACCCACCACCACAGCCCTCAGCCTGTTCTTTGTCCTTGAATTTCCTTTTCAATTTAATCATTCCTGGAATCATGGAGAGAAGTTTAGAGGTTTCTACAACCCAGCTCCCTGGATTTGGATAAAATTAAACCAAAGTCTTAACAGAACCAGCCAGGTCTTAACATTCTCCAAAGAATAAAAGATCCCATCACCACCTAGAGGGACCTGAACTCAGAAATCTGTTGCTGCGGATCAAGGCTTGTCTTACTAGTATGCAAACAATTCTGAGTGTTCCTCAAATCAACTTTCAATCTGGGGTTTTCCATGGCTATCAGGTGGAATTTACCTCTGAATGAAGGTCCTCACCTTGCATTGAATTCTAGTGAGTTTTGTTTTGTTTTACAAAGTGATGGTCGGGCACCGTCTTTGGGGACCACTTGATTGATTGATTCCCCCTGCAATGTCGACTTAAGAAATATGCACAACCTAAAAGCTGAGAGTTATATTTTATTTGGTGGGAATTCTTAGGACTTCAAGCCCAGGAGGCAGCATCTCAAGTAACTCTGAGAGACTGCTCCGAGGAGGTGAGGGGGGAGCCAGGTTATGTAGGAGTTTTGCAGCAAAGGGCAGGTAGTTGGAACATCAAAAGATTATTGTTAATTAAAGAAAACCAGATATCCCAAGTTAAGGAATTTAGCACTTTTGTGTGTATGGGAAGACGCAAGAATCTGGGCTCACTGAAATCATTCCTTTGTTAGTATCTCAGCTATCTGGGGCCAGTATCCTGTGTTTTCACCTCCTGAGTTTCCTCAGGGCTCATGGTAAGGAGTGGCTGCAGTCTGATGGCTGCTAGATGGCAGGTATTCTTTCCTTCCTGAATTTCCTCAGGGCTTACCTGCTCACATTGGAGGGCTGCAATCGCTGATGACTGACTATTCCATTTCTCAGCAGCCTTCTCTTATTCACGTCGCAGATTTTAATTTTTCTCCTTAAGGGAGGACCCCAGCCCATCGGACAGTTCTGCCTGAGAAGTGGAGAAGTAGGAATATTTTTCCCCAGTGACTGGAGCAAAGGCAGCAAAATTCCACATTTCATGGGTCTGGGGTCAAGGCTACTCCGAAGGTTAGTGTGATTCTAGCCATTACCAAGGGTATAATCTAGACTTTGTCCAGTTCTCAGTAGCCTCCTCTATACAGAGTCCTTCCACATCCCAGGAGTCCCCAGGGAAGCCGGGACAGGCCCACAGCAGTCCCAAACCTGAGTCATCCTGTGGCCATGACAACTTCCCAGGGAAGCCCTCCAGCCAGGGCCCGCCTGCTGGACAGGCTCATTTCAGACAGGGTCCCACAGCCCCCCTTCGCCTCTTCCAGGCACAGGTGTTTGTATCCTGAAGCAGCACCTGCTGAGCCCCCAGTCCACCCACTGTGCCAGTCAGGGTTCTGAGCAGCCCTGTCTTCAAGGTGGATGAGAGCTGACTCTATTTTAAGGAAATGAAATGCGTCTTTGAGTCAAAGCATGTGATACAAATGACCTTTCTGTGGCAACATGATTAGAAATAGGCAGTTACAGGAAATTTTTCAACTCTTGAGACATTAATGGATGTAGATGTAAAAAAATAGACTAACTTCCCTCATCTTCCCATTAGTGATGTGTGTGGGCAGACAGGGCTACTTTTTGCCACCTTGACAGACCGAATACTGCCTGTGCGTGGGATAGGAGCATTTCTTGGCTAGCCATTCCCCCAAAGTGAGGTTGTGGAATTTGTATGGTACTTACCGACTGACTGGCTCACCCAAATCCATTTGGGTTTGGTGGCTGGATTTTTGCATGAACAGCAAGGAGTAGCTGAATTCTCCCTTTCAGTTTGCACCCTCTAGATCAAGGGACAGCAAACTTTTTCTGTAAAGAACCAGATAGTATATATTTTATAGGCTTTGTTGACCATACATTTTCCGTAGCAACTACTCAGCTCTGCTGGTATAGTGTGTGGGTAAGCAGCCACAGGTAGTATGCAAACAAATGGGCTTGGCCATGGTTACAGTAAACCTTTATTTGCAAAAACAGGTGGCAGGCTTGATTTGGGCCTGAAGGCTATAGGTTGCCCAGCCCTGCTCTGGAGTCAAAGAGGTGAGGATATTCACCCTCCTTCCCTGTTTTCAAGGGATGCCTGAGAATTATACGTTCGTTAATTCGCGCATCCATTCAGCAAATGCTTACTGAGCGGTCTACTACCATGCCAAGCTCCATAACGTGAGTTTAGGATGCAACAGAGAACAGCACATACCAAGCTCCCTGCCTCACAGAGCTTACACCTTAGAAAAGAGGGGCGTATTCTCGGGTGTGAGGAGGATGTTAGTGGCAGGGGAGTGAGCTCAGGGAGGTCACGGGAACCAATCTTAGTGTCTGACATATAGGCAATCGTAAAGACTTTGGCTTTTCCTCGGTATGAAATGAGGAACCATTGGAGAACTTTGAACAGAGGAGTGACATGAGCTAACTTATGTGTTGAAAATAAATGTAAACTGTGTCAATGGTAGACTAAAGGATGGATGCAGGGATGCCCAGGAGGAGGATGTAGCAGTGCTTGAGGAGAGAGAGGGCAGTAGCGTGAACTAGAGCGGTAACAGGGAAGGGAGTGAGAAGTGTTTAGGTTCGTGGTATATTTTGAAGGTAGAGCCAACACGACTTCCTAATGGCTGCATGATGTGTGTGAGTTAAAGGAGTCAAGAATATATTTGGCAGGGGGCTTCCCTGGTGGGGTCCAGTGGTTAAGAATCCACCTTCCAATGCAGGGGATGTTGGTTTGATACCTGGTCGGGAAACTAAGATCCCATATGCCGCGGGGCAACTGAGCCCGCGCGCCACAACTAAGACCTGACACAGCCAAAAATAAATAAATAAATAAATAAATATTTTTAAAAAAAGAATGTATTTGGCATTTGGAACATGGAGTTGCCACTAACTGGGATGTGGGAATGCTAAGGGTGGAAGCCGTGTTAAACATGTGAACTTTGAAATTTCTCCTTGACATCCAAGTGAATACATCTCAGCTTGGCATTTAGGAGAGAGGTCTGAGCTGGAGATATACATTTGGATGCTGTCTGCATAGGGAAAATGCACGGTATTTAAAGCCACGGATTACGTGAGATCACCAAGGAAATGAGAATATAGAGAAAAAAGGAGAACCAAGACCCTTGGGCAGTCCAGTATTGAGACGCTGGGGAGAGGAGGAAGAACCCGGAAGTCAGAGCGCTAAGTGACCTCACCTTACTTCCCGGGAAAATATACATGAGAACATTGCATAGTAAATGAACTTAATTTTTAAAAATCTTTAATTTTTCATTCTATATCCAAGGGACAGCTATGACTCTTTTGACTTAAGGAGGTATTTGTATTTCTTAAGTGGATTCAAGTAGGCTGGTGATATTAGTCTTATTATGCAGAGTTTTTTCCCCTAAATAAAGAAAATAATTTGCTTGAGATCTTCCAGACCGTGTTATAGGTTCACCTAATTCAAAATTGTTTAAGGAGTCTGCTTTGCACACATGCCTTCCTCTGTTTGTGCTCTGTGTCCAATGTCTAAAGGCATATGTAACCTGGTTCGCTTATTGCCAAATAAAGTCTAAGCCAGCTCCTAGGCTGCCCCCACATAGTAAGTAAAGCTCAGATGAAAGTGTGCACTTCAGACTGGGACTTGAACCCACGTGCTGGGACTCAGACCCAGCCAGAACTCAGATTGGAACTTGAACCCATGCAGCTGGGACTCAAAGCCGGCCCAAACCCACAGTCTTCCAACTGAGATCACACACCTGGTTTCAGGACTTAATGAAGCTCAGGTTCTTGATGTCTCATCACAGAAAGAATTCACTGAGAGACCAAGTGATAGGTAAGAAGTGGATTTATTTAGAGAGAAACACACTCCACAGACAGAGTGGGGGCCATCTCAGAAGGTGAGAAAGGCACCAGGGTATGGGGGTGTCAGTTTTTATAGGAGCGGGTAATTTCATAGGCTAATGAGTGGGAGGAGTGTTCCAGCTATTTTAGGAAGGGGCGGGGATTTCCAGGAACTGGGCCACTGCCCACTTTTGATCCTTATGGTGTCTTGGAACTGTCATGGCTCCTGTGGATGTGTCATTCAGTTTGCTGATGTGAGCGTATACTGAGGCTCAGGGTCTAGGGGAAGTTGACTTGTCCGCCATCTTGGACCCATTTGGTTCTAATCAGTTTATGTCATGTCCTCGGGCTGTGTCTTTCTTTCAAAGGTTGTGCCCTGCCTCCTTCCCTCCTGTTTCACAGATACTTAATTCCTATGGATCAATCTCTGCATTTTAGTTTCTGATTCTGATATTCAGAGGATGGTCGTTTGTTCAAGATCTGTGAGAATCTCAACCATCTTGTCCTTGACTTAAAATTGTAAAAATAATTTGGGGGTTTCCTGTTTTGTTTTTGACTTGGAAAATTTTGGTTAACACTGTTTTTAAAATGAAGAATCTTAGAGGTTTTTAAAAAATATCTGTAGACTGCATCAAATATTACAGAGGACTTTTAAAGCAACCTTGTGAATTCTGTTATGATTCCCATCTTATTGATGATGTGTCTGAGGTTCGGATGAGAATGTCATGCAGTAAGGGAAGGCCAGGACTCTCATTCTCAGCCCAGTACTCTTAGCACAATGATACACCTTTTTTCTAGAAGCATCATACAGGTCAAGAGCTCAGGCTAATGTGCTAGCCAGATCGCCATCTTAGAAAAACATGTGTCTTGGCTCTTCCGGTTTTTTGTTTTCTGTGACCCCATTTCATTTAGGACTGATACTCAGCACATTAGTTGGACCACTCTGGCATTTAAAAGAAGGAAGGAGATAAGTTGGTGTAGTTGAAGAGATACCCACATTAAACAGTTCTTTCACAGGCATGGGTCTTTGGGCAAGTCAGATACAAAGTGTGAGAGAGCTTGAGCTCCCTTGAAAACCACAGAGACGGCAATCACTTTTAGGGTGGGGAAGTGTAGGGTTTGCCATCCCTGTGTGCCCTGTTTACTGGCCTGGTCTCTAGGCTATCACTTAGTTTTCAAGGTGGAAATTACCCTCTTCAACCTACTGTGCGCTTATGTAAAAAGTCAGATGATAAGCTACAGATTCAAATTCTGTATTCATGGGAAAGGCTGGGAACATTTCACAGAGGACTGCTGGTTGCCTTGGCAACCTAACAGCCCTCTAGGACAGGAGGACACCAAGGCGGATGTCTGTAGGAAGACGGCTTTCTGTGCTTAAGCCTTCCCTGACAACATTTATAGCCTTCCCTGAAACATGAAAGCCCCAAAGCTATGTTCAGGAAGCCTGCCTGACAGTCAACAGGAGACCTAAACAGATCTGGTGTGATCCGCCTGAGTAGAAGAACACATATTCCTGTTTTCCCTTTCACAGCTCCACCATTTGGATGACTCCAAAAGAAAAAGGCACATGGAGTCATAGCTCTTGTCCAGTAGGCTTACCACCTTCCTGAAAATTATGACTCAGAAAATGGGAGATGATCTTTCAAACAAACACACCAGAATTTACCTCTTCACGTGATGGCTTTCCTTCAAAGACGTGGGGTGGAGCGGGGGCACGACTACTGCCCAAAATATAAGTGGTGCTGAATGTGCTCCTTCTGGGGGAGTACCTTCACGGGCATTTGCTAGACATACGAGACAATCAATCTGGTTAGATTTGGCGGGGGGCGGGGGTCACACTTCAAGTCTGGTAGGTTTTAACTAAAAAATGAACTATATATCGATGTGTCTCTCCCTAGTGCCCAGCACATACTGGTAGTTCACGAAATGTTTGATGAATCTTCAGTTAACCGTCCACCTCCATCACTGGATTTTCCCCAAATCAAATCCACCTTTAAAGCCTCACCAGCACCAGTAAGTCAAAAGGATATTCAGTAGAGTCTAGCTGGATTTCCAAAAGGGCACCCTAGAAAGCTGTAAGCAAGGACTGCAGCACTGGGTCAGTTACGTGGTATCCCAATGGAGACAGTATTCAGTTGGTGTCCACTTTGAAGGGGGCAATATTCACTAGGTGCAGTGGGTTTCTTTTTTAATTGAAATATAGTTGATTTACAACATTGTGTTAACTTCTGCTGTACAGCAAAGTGATTCAGATACATATATATATACACACACACACACACACACACACACACGTATATATATATGTATTCTTTTTTATATCCTTTTCCATTATGGTTTATCACAGGATATTGAATGTAGTTCCCTGTGCTACACAGTAGGACCTCGTTGTTTATCCATTCTATATACAATAATTTACATTGTTGCAGTGGTTTTAAATCATGGCCACAACTTCTTTGATACTTTTCCCGTGAAAGATGGGGTTTGTGTGCCCTACCTTGAAAGTGAGTAGTCTTGTGACTCCTTTGACCAATAGAATTCAATGAAAGTGATACTATGTGACTACCAAGGCCGGGTCCTAAAAGGGCATGCCGTTTCTGCCTGGATATGCATTTTTAGAGCCTTGAGCTGCCATGTAAGAAGCATGATTACCCTGGTTCCACCATGTTGTGAGGAAGCACAACACACAAGGAGAGGTCAAGTGTAGACGCACTAGTCAACAGCCCAGCCTTTGAGGCATTCCAGCTCAGGCATCCAACATATGAGTAAAGACATTTCAGATGATTTTAGTGCCCAGCTGTTCAAGTTGCTCCCAGGTATTTGAGTCTCCCCGACTGAGGCCCGAGACATTGTGGAGCAGAGACATTGTGGAGCAGAGACAGGCAATCCCTGCCATACTCTGTCTAAATTCCAGACCCCCAGAATTTGTGAACATAACAAAATAGTGTGCTGCTAAATTTAAGATAGTTGTAAAACAGTAGGTAAGTTGAGCATACTAAGGTATGACAAGTACTGGATAGCTATTAAAGTAAGTCTTGTAATTTTAAAATCATACCTCTCCTATCTGCTGCAGATAAACCAAACAAAGATTGTAAAAAACAGGGCACTTATTTTACCATGATTGCACCAAATGGTGAATCTAAGTTTCAGATCTCATGGTACTGGTGTCTCCTGTTAAGGCTGCCATGAGTGAGGGGTGGGTCTTTCTGGGCCTTTGTTTCTTTATAAGGTGAGTAATAGGTAATCCCTAATGATTTCATGATTCTAAGGTGTCAGGCATGAACTGGGTACAAAAAGTATTATTCCCACACCAAGTTTGATAGCATTATTCACACTAGCCAAACACAATAAGATAAACAAAATGTGACATAGACATACAACAGAATAGTATTCGGCCCAAAAAAGGAATATGGAGTACTGACACATGCTGCAGCATGGATGAGTCTTGAAAACATCCTGAGTGAAATAAGCCAGACACAAAAGGAAAAATATTATATGACTCCAACTGAATGGGGTACCTAGAATAGGCAAACTCATAGACACAGAGAGTGGAATGGAGGTTATGAGGGGCTGAGAGAAGGGACAGGGGAGTCCGTGTTTATTGGGTACAGAGTTTCAGCATGAGAGTGTGAAACAATTCTGCACATGGTTGAGCCACACTGTGCATGGATTTATGCCACTGAATTATACACTTAAAAATGGTTAAGGGCTTCCCTGGTGGCGCAGTGGTTAAGAATCCATCTGCCAACGCAGGGGCACAGGTTCGAGCCCTGGTCCGGGAAGATCCCACATGCCGCAGAGCAACTAAGCCCATGCGCCACTACTACTGAGCCTGCGCTCTAGAGCCTGTGTGCCACAACTACTGAGCCCACGTGCCACAACTACTGAAGCCCGCGCACCTAGAGCCCCTGCTCCGCAACAAGAGAAGCCACTGTAGTGAGAAGCCTGCTCACTGCAGCAAACAGTAGCCCCTGCTCGCCGCAACTAGAGAAAGCCCGTGTGCAGCAACGAAGACCCAATGCAGCCAAAAATAAATAAAATAAATACATTAAAAAAATAATAAAATTAAAATGGTTAAAATGCTAACTTTTATGGCATGTATATTTTACCACAATAAAAACAATTTTTTAAAAAAGTTTTATTCCCATAAGCTTTGGCACTGGAGCCCTAGGCCTCTCATTGTTGTGAGGAATGAGGATGTGTACCCTTGCTCACCTTCATGCAGTCACCTACTGGGGGCTGGAAATGTCCTCAGCCTTCTCAGTGGTCCCAAGAGACAACCCAGTCATTCACCAACAGAGATTTCCAGATGCTGAAAAGAGCCTCCAAAATTAGGTGGCTCAACACCCTCACTTTGCAAGTGAGGAAAGAGGAAATATAACTTAAGGAACCACCTTCTGTGGGGGAAAAAGTAATCCAGCTAGGTACCTTCAAGTTATAAATAAACCAAATTTGGCATTCTTCTTTCTAGGGTAATAGTCGACTTTCCTCTAAAAGTCCTATGTTTAACTTGCTTGTCATTTTTGTGTTCATCTCTAGGCCAAGGAAGTTATAAAACCCAGAATAGGACTCTAGTGAGGTTATTCTGTTGAAGCTCTAATTTGAAATCTCCTTCTCAACATATTCCTCCAGGCCGCCACTACGAATTCATTAGAGTTGGCATGGAAGATGGAGTTTCTTTGCTGTTCCTGTTACAATGTGCCTTGTTGTGACATGGTGGCAGGGGCACTGAACTTGAAGTCCAATGACCTGAGTTTCAATCTAGACTCTGCCATGACCTGGGGCAATCGTGAAACCTCTCTGTTCTCAATTTGCTTCGTCCGTAAATAAAGAAACTGGAGGAGATAAACGCTAAAATGCCCACTATCTTCTATGAATCTGTAATTCTCTGATTATATATTTATGTTTGTTTGTGCTTTGAAAATAAGGAAGTGACCTAAATACTTGAAAGTTATGCGTTGATCACTTCTACTGTGTTTTCCACACTTAGAATTTGCCTTGGTGGGTGGGTGGTCTCATTGTAGCGGATGCTTCATTGTGTTGCTCAGGTCTTCACTCCAGAGTGAAGGACTTGCTCCTGCAGCTGCTGGGGTGTTGCCTGCAGACAGCTCTCCAGTGTCAGCCCCTCTCAGGGACTTGTTCTTGGCTGAAGAGCCCCACTTTGCCTGAGGCATCCGGCCTTCCCCGGTGCAGCCTGTATCCGTTGACCGACCCGTGTCGGGTACAAAGGTCTAGGCCCTCTACCCCAAATTGGGACAACTCTGAAAGGTTCTACGAGGTTCAGAGCTCCTTGTGGGGTTGGCTGAGGCCTTTGAAGAGACTACATCACAATCCAGCATCTCCCTGTGTCCAGACTCGCTTCCTCGTCTTCCCTCACCTGAGCTGATTCTGAGAGCAGCCCCCAATCAAAGGCCTGCACGCTAATGTCCATTCCGACTCTGTTTCCCAGGTAGTCAACCCGCTCATTCACTTAACCCTCCCAAGGACATTATGAGGTAGATACAAATATTAGGGAACTTGTGGAGTAAGTTTCCACAGTAACCTTTCTAGGAAAGGATAGAGCCAGGATTTAAACCCAGGCTTCCTGGCTCCACCATCCCTGTTCTAAGCTACTATAATATTTTGCCCCCTTGATTTCTCATTCATTTCTTAGATTTTATACAAGTTTCCTCAAGTGTACATTTACGAATCACTGCTTAACTACACACATATTTTCCAAGTATTGCATATGTTTTCATGTTAGTTTACAAAAGTGAATAGAAGTTTTAAAACAGACCCCCAGGGCTTCCCTGGTGGCACAGTGGTTAAGAATCCACCTGCCAATGCAGGGGACATGGGTTCGAGCCCTGCCAGGAAGATCCCACATGCCACGGAGCAACTGAGCCCATACGCCACAGCTACTGAGCTCACATGCCACAACTACTGAAGCCTGCGTGCCTAAAGCCCGTGCTCTACAACAGAGAAGCCACCGCAATGAGAAGCCTGTGCACCGCAACAAAGAGTAGCCCCCACTCACGGCAACTAGAGAAGGCCCGCGTGCAGCAACGAAGACCCAACGCAGCCAAAATTAAAATAAATTTTAAAAATAAATAACTAAAATAGACCCCCAAAATGACTTTCAAAATAAGTTACCTTACATATACACACTACTATATATAAAATAGACAAACAACAAGGACCTAGTGTATAGCAGAGGGAACTATAGCTCAATATTTTGTAATATATGAGAAAAGAATCTGAAAAAGAATATATATATGTATAACATATATATATATATATATATATATATATATCTGAATCACTTTGCTGAAACTAACACAACATTGTAAATCAACTATATGTCAATTAAAAAATTAATTAATTTAAAAAAAAGAATTCCTAGAGTTAGGAACCTAGGAAAAATCCATCAGGCCTACATCCAGCCCCTGCAACAGTTCTTCTGAAGATAGCAGTGAGGACAAGAAAGGAATCCTGTTGACATCCTGCAGGTGGAGAGAACTGAAGAAAGAAAGTCCCCCAGGGCAGCCCCTGTGGGATGACGCAGACAAGAGAGGTCGCTCTTCACACACCTGGATTATGATTCATGGTTCCCACCTGTGCTGCGGCACTGCCAAGCCTGGGACCATGAGTGATCCCAGGTGAGCCCTGTGCTGCCTGGGCCCTTTCTCCCACCTTGTCTACCCACACCGATGGTCTACGCCATTTTCAGCGACCATCAGCTGCAGATAGGGATTTTCTGTTCGGAGAGGGGATAAACCTGATTATCCCCATACACCAGGGGAGCCCATCAGAGTGGCTGTGTAGCCTGACGTCTGGGGTAGTGACAGTAGATGAGGTTCCGGCCTCAGCTCTGCTCCCACCATACTCGGCGGTTTTAGAGCAGCTGCAGACCTCATCCTGCCTCCGTTTTCTCATCCGTCAAATGAGAATAATAATATTTGTTCTTCCTTCATAGAAAGCAATTGTGAAAAACAAATGTGACAGTCGCCTAGCATTGCTTGAGGTTACAAGTAGAGTTTCCAAAACCCATTGTTACGTCCACTGGAAATAGAATATATACACACACACACACACACACACACACACGTATATATATATGTATTCTTTTTTATATCCTTTTCCATTATGGTTTATCACAGGATATTGAATGTAGTTCCCTGTGCTACACAGTAGGACCTCGTTGTTTATCCATTCTATATACAATAATTTACATTGTTGCAGTGGTTTTAAATCATGGCCACAACTTCTTTGATACTTTTCCCGTGAAAGATGGGGTTTGTGTGCCCTACCTTGAAAGTGAGTAGTCTTGTGACTCCTTTGACCAATAGAATTCAATGAAAGTGATACTATGTGACTACCAAGGCCGGGTCCTAAAAGGGCATGCCGTTTCTGCCTGGATATGCATTTTTAGAGCCTTGAGCTGCCATGTAAGAAGCATGATTACCCTGGTTCCACCATGTTGTGAGGAAGCACAACACACAAGGAGAGGTCAAGTGTAGACGCACTAGTCAACAGCCCAGCCTTTGAGGCATTCCAGCTCAGGCATCCAACATATGAGTAAAGACATTTCAGATGATTTTAGTGCCCAGCTGTTCAAGTTGCTCCCAGGTATTTGAGTCTCCCCGACTGAGGCCCGAGACATTGTGGAGCAGAGACATTGTGGAGCAGAGACAGGCAATCCCTGCCATACTCTGTCTAAATTCCAGACCCCCAGAATTTGTGAACATAACAAAATAGTGTGCTGCTAAATTTAAGATAGTTGTAAAACAGTAGGTAAGTTGAGCATACTAAGGTATGACAAGTACTGGATAGCTATTAAAGTAAGTCTTGTAATTTTAAAATCATACCTCTCCTATCTGCTGCAGATAAACCAAACAAAGATTGTAAAAAACAGGGCACTTATTTTACCATGATTGCACCAAATGGTGAATCTAAGTTTCAGATCTCATGGTACTGGTGTCTCCTGTTAAGGCTGCCATGAGTGAGGGGTGGGTCTTTCTGGGCCTTTGTTTCTTTATAAGGTGAGTAATAGGTAATCCCTAATGATTTCATGATTCTAAGGTGTCAGGCATGAACTGGGTACAAAAAGTATTATTCCCACACCAAGTTTGATAGCATTATTCACACTAGCCAAACACAATAAGATAAACAAAATGTGACATAGACATACAACAGAATAGTATTCGGCCCAAAAAAGGAATATGGAGTACTGACACATGCTGCAGCATGGATGAGTCTTGAAAACATCCTGAGTGAAATAAGCCAGACACAAAAGGAAAAATATTATATGACTCCAACTGAATGGGGTACCTAGAATAGGCAAACTCATAGACACAGAGAGTGGAATGGAGGTTATGAGGGGCTGAGAGAAGGGACAGGGGAGTCCGTGTTTATTGGGTACAGAGTTTCAGCATGAGAGTGTGAAACAATTCTGCACATGGTTGAGCCACACTGTGCATGGATTTATGCCACTGAATTATACACTTAAAAATGGTTAAGGGCTTCCCTGGTGGCGCAGTGGTTAAGAATCCATCTGCCAACGCAGGGGCACAGGTTCGAGCCCTGGTCCGGGAAGATCCCACATGCCGCAGAGCAACTAAGCCCATGCGCCACTACTACTGAGCCTGCGCTCTAGAGCCTGTGTGCCACAACTACTGAGCCCACGTGCCACAACTACTGAAGCCCGCGCACCTAGAGCCCCTGCTCCGCAACAAGAGAAGCCACTGTAGTGAGAAGCCTGCTCACTGCAGCAAACAGTAGCCCCTGCTCGCCGCAACTAGAGAAAGCCCGTGTGCAGCAACGAAGACCCAATGCAGCCAAAAATAAATAAAATAAATACATTAAAAAAATAATAAAATTAAAATGGTTAAAATGCTAACTTTTATGGCATGTATATTTTACCACAATAAAAACAATTTTTTAAAAAAGTTTTATTCCCATAAGCTTTGGCACTGGAGCCCTAGGCCTCTCATTGTTGTGAGGAATGAGGATGTGTACCCTTGCTCACCTTCATGCAGTCACCTACTGGGGGCTGGAAATGTCCTCAGCCTTCTCAGTGGTCCCAAGAGACAACCCAGTCATTCACCAACAGAGATTTCCAGATGCTGAAAAGAGCCTCCAAAATTAGGTGGCTCAACACCCTCACTTTGCAAGTGAGGAAAGAGGAAATATAACTTAAGGAACCACCTTCTGTGGGGGAAAAAGTAATCCAGCTAGGTACCTTCAAGTTATAAATAAACCAAATTTGGCATTCTTCTTTCTAGGGTAATAGTCGACTTTCCTCTAAAAGTCCTATGTTTAACTTGCTTGTCATTTTTGTGTTCATCTCTAGGCCAAGGAAGTTATAAAACCCAGAATAGGACTCTAGTGAGGTTATTCTGTTGAAGCTCTAATTTGAAATCTCCTTCTCAACATATTCCTCCAGGCCGCCACTACGAATTCATTAGAGTTGGCATGGAAGATGGAGTTTCTTTGCTGTTCCTGTTACAATGTGCCTTGTTGTGACATGGTGGCAGGGGCACTGAACTTGAAGTCCAATGACCTGAGTTTCAATCTAGACTCTGCCATGACCTGGGGCAATCGTGAAACCTCTCTGTTCTCAATTTGCTTCGTCCGTAAATAAAGAAACTGGAGGAGATAAACGCTAAAATGCCCACTATCTTCTATGAATCTGTAATTCTCTGATTATATATTTATGTTTGTTTGTGCTTTGAAAATAAGGAAGTGACCTAAATACTTGAAAGTTATGCGTTGATCACTTCTACTGTGTTTTCCACACTTAGAATTTGCCTTGGTGGGTGGGTGGTCTCATTGTAGCGGATGCTTCATTGTGTTGCTCAGGTCTTCACTCCAGAGTGAAGGACTTGCTCCTGCAGCTGCTGGGGTGTTGCCTGCAGACAGCTCTCCAGTGTCAGCCCCTCTCAGGGACTTGTTCTTGGCTGAAGAGCCCCACTTTGCCTGAGGCATCCGGCCTTCCCCGGTGCAGCCTGTATCCGTTGACCGACCCGTGTCGGGTACAAAGGTCTAGGCCCTCTACCCCAAATTGGGACAACTCTGAAAGGTTCTACGAGGTTCAGAGCTCCTTGTGGGGTTGGCTGAGGCCTTTGAAGAGACTACATCACAATCCAGCATCTCCCTGTGTCCAGACTCGCTTCCTCGTCTTCCCTCACCTGAGCTGATTCTGAGAGCAGCCCCCAATCAAAGGCCTGCACGCTAATGTCCATTCCGACTCTGTTTCCCAGGTAGTCAACCCGCTCATTCACTTAACCCTCCCAAGGACATTATGAGGTAGATACAAATATTAGGGAACTTGTGGAGTAAGTTTCCACAGTAACCTTTCTAGGAAAGGATAGAGCCAGGATTTAAACCCAGGCTTCCTGGCTCCACCATCCCTGTTCTAAGCTACTATAATATTTTGCCCCCTTGATTTCTCATTCATTTCTTAGATTTTATACAAGTTTCCTCAAGTGTACATTTACGAATCACTGCTTAACTACACACATATTTTCCAAGTATTGCATATGTTTTCATGTTAGTTTACAAAAGTGAATAGAAGTTTTAAAACAGACCCCCAGGGCTTCCCTGGTGGCACAGTGGTTAAGAATCCACCTGCCAATGCAGGGGACATGGGTTCGAGCCCTGCCAGGAAGATCCCACATGCCACGGAGCAACTGAGCCCATACGCCACAGCTACTGAGCTCACATGCCACAACTACTGAAGCCTGCGTGCCTAAAGCCCGTGCTCTACAACAGAGAAGCCACCGCAATGAGAAGCCTGTGCACCGCAACAAAGAGTAGCCCCCACTCACGGCAACTAGAGAAGGCCCGCGTGCAGCAACGAAGACCCAACGCAGCCAAAATTAAAATAAATTTTAAAAATAAATAACTAAAATAGACCCCCAAAATGACTTTCAAAATAAGTTACCTTACATATACACACTACTATATATAAAATAGACAAACAACAAGGACCTAGTGTATAGCAGAGGGAACTATAGCTCAATATTTTGTAATATATGAGAAAAGAATCTGAAAAAGAATATATATATGTATAACATATATATATATATATATATATATATATATCTGAATCACTTTGCTGAAACTAACACAACATTGTAAATCAACTATATGTCAATTAAAAAATTAATTAATTTAAAAAAAAGAATTCCTAGAGTTAGGAACCTAGGAAAAATCCATCAGGCCTACATCCAGCCCCTGCAACAGTTCTTCTGAAGATAGCAGTGAGGACAAGAAAGGAATCCTGTTGACATCCTGCAGGTGGAGAGAACTGAAGAAAGAAAGTCCCCCAGGGCAGCCCCTGTGGGATGACGCAGACAAGAGAGGTCGCTCTTCACACACCTGGATTATGATTCATGGTTCCCACCTGTGCTGCGGCACTGCCAAGCCTGGGACCATGAGTGATCCCAGGTGAGCCCTGTGCTGCCTGGGCCCTTTCTCCCACCTTGTCTACCCACACCGATGGTCTACGCCATTTTCAGCGACCATCAGCTGCAGATAGGGATTTTCTGTTCGGAGAGGGGATAAACCTGATTATCCCCATACACCAGGGGAGCCCATCAGAGTGGCTGTGTAGCCTGACGTCTGGGGTAGTGACAGTAGATGAGGTTCCGGCCTCAGCTCTGCTCCCACCATACTCGGCGGTTTTAGAGCAGCTGCAGACCTCATCCTGCCTCCGTTTTCTCATCCGTCAAATGAGAATAATAATATTTGTTCTTCCTTCATAGAAAGCAATTGTGAAAAACAAATGTGACAGTCGCCTAGCATTGCTTGAGGTTACAAGTAGAGTTTCCAAAACCCATTGTTACGTCCACTGGAAATAGAAGTGGAGAATCAAGATTACTGTTTGTTAATTCTGAATTTAAAAAATATTTCATATCCTTTTCTTTCTTCCCACAGATGATTCAGAGCTTACCCTTATTGCTAAATGGCTTCACATTTTTCTTTCTTGTGTGAGGTCTTGTTGTGGATCTATATTAGCTTAATAGTTATCTAATCCCTGGTCTAAAGGTCTCAGATTGGAGGTCAATGGAATACATTCAGCTTACAAACAGAGTGGATTTTGGTTGTTTTTTAAACTTGAATTAGCTGACAACAAAAATCCAGATTTCCAGCTTTGTTAAAAAATATCAGAAGATCTGACCTCTTTCCCACTTTGCAACGTTAGGCTGGTGCAGAATAGCAGCTGCCCAGCCTTAGGCAGGGCATGTGGGCTCTGGTCTGCCACAGTCTCCACTGTTCCCTATTGCCGCCCTTTCACTGGGGCCTAGTGTCAGCTGCAGTTCATCATCGCACTTACAAATCCATCTGCTCCTTAAAGTTGCCTGTCCTCCAAAGTCTTCTGAGCCTGTCATCTCTTATTCTCAAAAATGCCACATTTAAGTCCTGGCCAGTGGCCAGTGGCCCCAAAATCACACTTTTTTTAGGTGGTGTGGATTTGTGGTAACCCTGGTGCTCTTAACTGTTCAGGTTGGTTTAGCAACTGGGATTTGTGAGCCTAGAGGATTGATAGGCTATTTGCAGGCTGTACAACTCAGCTTTGAGACATCCTCAGATATGCTCAGATACACTGGTCATTTCTGTTGATTGATCGTGCCTTAAAGCATTCTTTATAGCCTTCCCCTGAATGTCTTTGAGACCAATTCCATCTTAGGATAGTCTCTAAAGTCTTGTTCTGTTTCCTCGTTCCTATGGCTGTGGGTTATAATTAACACCCTCATCTTATATTATATCACTGTCATTTCTTTCTTCTGCAGTCTATGTGCTTTACTGGAGCACTGTTAATCTTCCAACAGAACATATATAGCCAGCTCTCTCCTCCACTTATAAACCCCTACTGGTTCCTGCTTCCTAAAGGATAAAGTCTGAGCTTCTTATAAAAGGCCCTCCCCATCTAACCGGAAACCGCTGCTCTGACCCCATCGTCCACCACATGCTGGACTCCTCCCACTTCTCCACAAGCGCCCTGCAGGCCGGCCTCTGCATTATCAATTCCCTCAGCCTGGACTACGGTTACCCACCCTTCTCAGGTCTTGGAATTTCAAAGACCAGTAAGTTTTTTTTTTTTAATGTGGGTAATGTGTGTTATTTTTATTGGGCCAAATAAGAGATGCTTGAAATCATAATGATATAATTTGTTACCATCTTGATTTCATAAGAAAAAGAAAAATTGCAACACTTCAAAAGTAGGAAGAAACCTCATCTCAAACTAAAATTTCTTTAAATTGAATAAATCTAAATTTTGAAAAACTTACTACCTTGCCCTTATTTTTCTCATTTTCCCCGGGCCAGTGAAAAAATTAATCACCAGCATCTGTCCTGGGCTTGCTTTTGAGACCCACTTCCCTACCCATCTTCTTCTTTCTAGAAAATTCCCACCCACCCTACAAGATCAAGTTTGAAAGCTGCTTCTTGAGTCTTTCCTGACTCCCCAGGTCAGAGGTAGGCCCTGTCCCCTTGTTTATATCTTTGTTAGAGTGTAAAATACATGGATTCTTAATGGCAGTTTCTTGGGCCTGTGGAAGAGGGAGTAATACCACAGATCACTAAAGCCCCTTAAAAACCTTCTGAGAAACCTA
The DNA here is from genome assembly GCF_000442215.2 of Lipotes vexillifer. NCBI lineage: Eukaryota > Metazoa > Chordata > Mammalia > Artiodactyla > Lipotidae > Lipotes > Lipotes vexillifer. The sequence continues at coordinate 1,473,734 of NW_006793664.1, read as the reverse complement.
GGCTTCTCCGAACAGAAAATCCGTATCTGCAGCTGATGGTCGCTGAAAATGGCGTAGACCACCGGTGTGGGTAGACGTGGTGGGAGAGAGGGTCTAGGCAGCACAGGGCTTACCTGGGATCACTCATGGTCCCAGGCTTGGCAGTGCCCCAGCACAGGTGGGAACTGCGAATCGTAAAAGCCATACTCTCTTCTCCCAAATTTCCATTCCCTATGGCAGCTGTGCCCCCCTCAGTCTCTCTTCCTTTTTTAATAATTTGCTAAAAATAATTTTTAATTGAGGTAAGATCGACATATAACATTACATTAATTTTAGTGCACAACATGATGATTCAATATTTATTTATATATATTGTGAAATGCCCACCACAAGGTCTCGTTAGTATCCATCACCATACATAGGTATAATTTTTTATCCTGTGATGAGAACTTTTAAGATCTACTACTAGCAACTTTCAAATGTGCACTACATATTATTAACTATAGTTGCCAAGCTGTACCTTACATCCCTCTTTCTTATTTATTTTATAACTGGAAGTTTGTACTTCTGAGAATTTTCATCCAGTTCTCCCAACCCCGCCTCTGGCAACCATCAGTCTATTCTCCGCATCTATGAGCTGGGTTTTTTTCTTTTTTCTAAATATCCCATATAAGTGAGGTCATACAGATTTGTCTTCACAAATATCACTTCACATAATGTCCTTGAGGTCCATCCACGTTGTTGCAAATGGCAGGATTTCATCCTTTTTTAGGGCTGACCTCACTCTTTTTAAGACGTCTCTTTCAGCCTTTCTAGGCCCACTCCTCCATCTGCATTACCTAAAACTGCACTGGAACAGAGTTCAGTAAAGCCTAAATCTGTCTTCAGCCCAAAGGTAAACTACTGTGCCTTAAGCATTCCTTTAATCCAGCTTGCCACTTATCCATCTACTTAAAGCCTTGCGGCCTCAAGTAAACTGGTAAATAGGGCAGAAAGAATTCACCTTTGCACGCTGTGCCTCACACACACACACACACGCACACGCACGCCAACACATGCACGCGCACACACACACACATGCACACACATATACACAATTTAGAAAAATAAAATAATGAGTGAATGAGTGAATGAATGAATGAATACAAGTTCTGTAGCCAGTACTGACACAGTAGATGCCACTGTTCAGTTCTTGGGGATACCCCTACTACCTTCTCCACTTGGTACATTTCTTGTTCCTATAACCACAGTCTCTTTCTTCTCTAGAATGAGGAATAAAACCTTTTTAAGACATCAGGGTAACTCCACTAGGACACCAACATCTGGCAACCCACCAACATCTGGGGGTTATGGGAGACGTGATGCTGAAACATGGGGGAAAGCCATGCTTTCTCCTGAGTGCCAGTCAAAGGCAGGGGTCTTGAATGGTGGGACAGAATGGATCCCGATGTGCTTGTAAACGGGCTCCACGTGCACCAGCTTATATCAACTGCATTAGGTGCTTGTTCCCATGACCCCTTTGGCCAACTTTTGGGCCCTGGCTGTCAGTCCAGTTTGAGAAGTCAGAGAGCAGAGGCCCCACGTGGGCATTGGTATGGGGAGAAATTGACACAATAACTGTACCCTGGAGTTTCTAGAAACTGCCTGTGGCTCAGCCAGGCCTGCTGTAGGTAGGGTCTCATGCCAGCTTGCAGGTTGGCTAATAAGCGATGAAATTCTGGGATGAAATCATGCCCCCTGTGCTCTTACCTCTCTCGCAAACTGTTGGCACTTAGTTTAACATGTCCCTTATCTGACTGGGGAGAGGGCTGCCCAAGCCATGGCTTGTAACACTGTGGTCAGACCAGTTGCAAGCAGAGTATGTGTGGCATGTTCGAAGGCTTCTGTTCACTTGATTCTTCCTTGTGTGTCTTGCTGCTTATTGGCAGTTCTTACACAGAAGGCAGTGTGTTTTCAAGGTGCTTTTGAGAAAAGAAGTACACTTACTCCCCCCCGCTTAAAGAATACATTATTTCTCCCCTTGGGCTGTTTGTTCAAATCCACATTGAAATAGGAACATCATGTAATCTTCCCAAAGAAATGACATGATAACCCAATGATGAAAACATGGAGGACAATGGGTGTCTTTTCTTGTGAAGGTAGCACTCAGGTGGCAGTGATCTGGGTGACAGAAATTGGTAGCCGTTGAAAGAGACCTTTCTCCTTGCAAAAGAGTCTAGATCAGACCTTTCATATACCTTATTGCTATTATTGTGTTTTACTTTTGCTTTCGTTTATCTGGATGGATAAAGGGGCAGGTGGAGCAGAGAGCAGAAGGATGTTTAGTTTTTATCAAGATCACACCTGGTTCAACATTTAACCTCTGAAAGAAGCAATATCCTTTGTCCAGCTTCTCTGAGGATAAGGGAAAGCATGGTGATGGGAGACAGGGGTCTTTCGCAAATAAGCAAGCTGATGCCCCTGCAGCTCTGACGGTCTCACAGCCCTTGGTGCCCCCAGTGAGGCCAGCTTCCTCCTGACTCTTGAGCTGCTCACATGGCCCAGCCGCCCATGACTTCGGTGGTCCTGGGGTGTCTGTTCTCCCCTCACCTGCTCCACCCCTGCTAGCTTTCAGCTGTCTCCAGCCTGTGGGAAGGCCGCTTCCACTGCTCCAGTCTAGCCTTTTGAGCAGGCTCCTTATCCCGGTGATTTAAGCTCCCAAGAAAATCGTCCTTCAATTTAGTTTAGTTCTTTACAAGTACTCTCCCTCCTGGGCTGCCTGTGCGCCACCTTAGGAATGAGGCAGGGCACATCACCCATGACCTTGAGAGAGTCAGAGCCCAAGGCCCGTTCCGCTGCTGAGTCTGGCTCTTTCAACCCTCCTTCCTCACCCGTGCGGAGGTAGTCTCCTGGGGACCCGGTGCTCGGACCTCGTGTCTACCAGGGCCCACGGAGCCCATCAGATTTTCTGCATGTGCACTGGGATCCCAGCTCTGGACAGGATGCAAGCTCCTTCCCATGGAGCTTCTGGCAAATCAAGGGTGTGGCTAGATGATTGCTCACGTGTCCTTTAACATCCCTTGATTTTTAAGGAGCTTGGCCTGTCCCCGGCACCTGGACTGTCTCTGCATCTCCCCATTTCAATGTATCTGAGTCTTTGGCACAATCAAAACTCTGTTGCTGGAGTTTCTGTGTTTATGTGACAGGAGAAACCGCCACCCTCTCCCCACCTTTTATATGAAATGGCCCTGGAGTCATCTATATGAAATGGCTCCTAGGGGATGAGAGAGCAGGTGTTACGGGGAAAGAGACCCTCTCGTGATTCCAGCACGAGATGCCTTAGAAGAACATCCTCCATTTCAGGAGGCCCTTAAGAGCCAAACGAATGCTTTGCTAATCGACGCGCTCCTCAGGATGGGTTCAACTCCACTGTCTCCAGGAAGAATAATCATTTGTCTCTAAGCGGTGTGTTTGCTTACTAGATCAGCCAGAAAAAAATCCCAACAGGCCTGCAGCCCTCTTGGTGCCCTGAGTGGGCAGAAGAACCCATGAACGAGGCTGCACCCTGTGAGAAGGAGTGGAGTTTTTCAGAGGGTGGGGTGAACTTATGAACAGAGACACTGGCAGCAGTGGGGGCTTGTGTTGGAATGAGAGGATCATGGATGCAAACTGAGGATGAGAAAATCAGGTTTGCAGGGGTAGGAAGGGCCCTGGGCATCCCCCCCGGGAGACTAGGTCGCCAGGGGCCACGAGGACGACTATCCATGTGTAGAACCTTAACACTCACTCTCTCACATTGTAATTCTTCTTTGTTTCAAAGCCTTTCCTTTTTGTAACAAAATATACGTAACATAAAATTTACCATTTTAACCCTTTCTAAGTGTAGAATTCAGTGGCATTAAGTATATTCATACCGTTGTGCAACCATCATCACTATCAATTTCCAGAACTATTTCATCATCCCAAATAGAAACTTTGTACCCATTAAACAACAACTCCCCAATCCTCCTTTCCCCAACCCCTGGTAATCTCTGTTCTACTGTCTGTCACTATGAATTTGCCTCTTCCAGGTATCTCATATAAATGGAATCATACAGTATTTGTCCATATATGTCTGGCTTTTTTTACTTAGCATACTTAGCATAATGTCTTTAAGGTTCATGTATGTTGTAGCCTGTATCAGAACTTCACTCCTTTTAAGGATGAATAATATGCTGTTGTAAGTATATGCCACATTTTATGCATTCATCTGTTGACGGACGTGTGGGTTGTTTGCGCCTTTTGGCTATTGTGAATAGTGCTGCTATGAACATTGGTGGGCAAGTCATCGTAATTCCTTTTTACAGTTGCCCTCACCTTGTAGTCTGGTGGGCTACTCTGGTGGAGATGAAAAGGGTCAGGTGGCATAGAGGAGGTCCTAGCCCTCTACACTCACCTAGAACCTCTGCCCAGGCTCCAGCTGGAAGGACCACAGCTCAGGGTCCCACACAGCAACATGGGCAATGGTAGAAACCCATGATGGCAGAGGGTCATCCAGCAGGGACATTTGCAGGAGAGAAAGTGTGGCCAATTTCCAATTACTTCTCTGTGTAGAGAATGCTGCCCGCCCCACCCCCCACCCAGAGGAGATGGGGGTTCCCATCCCACACCTGTTTGGTGATTGCATTTATAGTACATAATCTGGAAAGATATGAACCAAAATGTTTGCAGTGCTTATTTTGGAGGATGGCGTTATTGGTGATATTTACTTTCATATTAGACAAAAATAGAACTATTTCTGTTTTTAAAAAATAAATGCCAGGTTGATTACTCAGATTAAAAAAACAACAAAGTGTTCTATTTTAGTGCTTGTCTCAAAATACATTGTTAACATTCCAGTTCAACTGTCCCTTCTTCTAGCTTTGTCTAGCAGGAAGTTTTTCTACATCAGAATTGTCACAAATTTTATTAAGGTTTTTTTTTTAATGTCAATCTTAAAGACAGTGAATTTGTGGCATTAATTGAGCATCTGTTGTGTGCATAATGCTGTTAGAAAACTACAAATAAGATGGGTAAATATTTATTCTCTTGAGTTGTTGTAATACATCCATGTAATATACCTAAAAATATAAGATCTAAAATCGAATTTCCACCAACCTCAATAGAAATGCTTTTATCACATGCTGCATGTGTTTGGAAGGTAGAAAGCTTTATGCACACCCACAGGGCCAGTGTTCTTGGGGTGAAGTTTTAGGGAGATCCAGAAGGCCCTGCTGCTCCTTCACTGCCCCAGAGAGCACAGGAGCATGTTGTCACCTCAGATGCTTCCATGGCAGGAACTTAGGTGAGTGAAGCAGGCAGGGTATAGGTGGTGACCATATCATTGATCTTCCAGACGTAAACACTTTTAAGGGTGAAAAGGAGAGCTATTACTAATCGCGCAGGGATAACCAGCATCGACTGGGACCATCCAGGTAAATCAGGATATATGCCCCCTGTTGGATATAAGGCATATGGAATGAAGGGACTCTAGCTCCAGCTAGAGAGCTGGTCCTTATCTAGAGGCAGTGAGATACAGCAGTCTTTAAAATAGGGCTCAAACCAAACACACAGCCACTGATTTACAATATTTGAAAGCAGATCCATCCTTAGCAGTACCCCCACAAGGGGGTTAAAGCAGGGCGTCCGGGCACACGCCTCCTTTTAGATATGCCACAGAAGCTCAGCCAGTGACACACGTACACATGACTCTCCCTTCTGTTACACTTAAAACTGGACACAGCGGAAATGTTCAATAATATGAAATGATGGGGGAAATCATGGTCCAGTCATATTAGCTTTTACTGATACTGTCCTTGAAGGTTTTTCAGTGAGATGAACAAAAATCTCATGATATAATGTTGAATCCAAAAAAGACTACGAGATGACATATAAAATATGAACCCAATTATGTGATATATATATATATATATATATATATATAAACTACACACATAAACACATACATGTATATATATATGAAAGTAGGAAAGAGGTATGTAAAAGTGCAGTTTGCCCCTGGGAGATGGGTGAGGAATGATTTTTGTTTTCTAAATTTTCCATGAGGTTTTTTTTTAAACTGTAAGTATATATTGCAAAATAGGGGGAAAAAGCACTTTATATATGTGTGCGAAAGCTTAATATATATGTAGATGTGTGTATACATATACTGTTTTCTCATGTGGTCTGTCCAGCACCAGTCCATCTGGCCAGAGAACCCCGAGTCATCTTACACTCGGCTTTGGCTGGTAGCCTGTGTCAGGACCGTGCAGGGCCCACGGAAAAGCCAAAAGGAATCCTCAGAAAATATCTGCTCCCTGAATTCTCTGCCCAGCCTGGTGCCAGGAAGGCAAGTGGGTGTAATCTTGTTAAAGATTAGCAGAAGTAGCTGTGTACCTATTTGCAGTGAAAATTTTGCCTATTATTACATGATCCTTAAAAATGGGCTTTCCTCTGCTGAGTCTGTTTTCTCAGTTATCTCCTCTCTTCTCTGCCCCATGCCCACAAAAAGGAAGGTTTTTGTTGTTGTCGTTGGTTTGTGCTAAAAGCAGTTCTGTTGGTGAGGTTGGATCCCATTGCCCGGCCACAAAGGGGGGACCTTTTTAAGATCTCTGCCCCTCCGCGTGTTCCATGGGCAGGGAGCTGGGTCCGAGGGCTGTCACCACACAGTTTAGGAAGAGAACCTTACCTTCTCTGTTTTGCTACTGGTTCTTTGGATTAAAAAATATCATGGAGGCTGGCAAAGTTGCCATGTTTTCCTCTTTGGATTCAGTAGCAGGATATATCTTCATGTGCAGTTTGTACTTCGTTAGAAAGGCTTTGAGATGGCACAGCAGCATTTATATTCTTAGGTTTGATTTTACTTATTACATTTGTATTTGGGGGTTTACCAAAATTTATACCTCCATAAAATATTTTTCTTTTTCTTTAGATGTTGGGGGTAGTTTATTAATTAATTTATTTATTTTTGCTGTGTGGGGTCTTCATTTCTGTGCGAGGGCTTTCTCTAGTTGTGGCAAGCGGGGGCCACTCTTCATCGCAGTGCGCAGGCCTCTCTCTATCGCGGCCTCTCTTGTTGTGGAGCACAGGCTCCAGACGCACAGGATCAGTAGTTATGGCTCATGGGCCTAGTTGCTCCGCGGCACGTGGGATCCTCCCAGACCAGGGCTTGAACCCGTGTCCCCTGCATTCGCAGGCAGGTTCTCAACCACTGTGCCACCAGGGAAGGCCCCTCCATAAAATTTTTAAAAATAAGGAAAGAAATCAGAGCAAAGGGAAAATAAAAGTAGAGGAGGAGGAGACTAGATGGGAAATTCATGCACAGGATGCCCGTGATGAGGTCATGCTGAGTTACAAAGGTTGAGTGGGACACTGAGCCGTGAGCTCCCTAATGCTTAAAGAGAATCCCAGGGCTTCCCTGGTGGCGCAGTGGTTGAGAGTCCGCCTGCGGATGCAGGGGATACGGGTTCGTGCCCCGGTCCGGGGGGATCGCACGTGCCGCGGAGCGGCTGGGCCCGTGAGCCATGGCCGCTGAGCCTGCGCGTCCGGAGCCTGTGCTCCGCAACGGGAGAGGCCACAACAGTGAGAGGCCCGCGTACCGCAAAAAAAAAAAAAAAGATGGCAGAGCTAAAAGATGGGAAAAAGACCGAGAGCCTGAGTCCCCGCCTGCAGGAAAGCTGCCCACCTACCAAGAATTTATATTAAACATTTGGGAGTTTGTATGTTACAGCAGTCAACCTGCCCTAACACACCCAAGAAGAGAAATCACTATTGCACACATTGGTGTCATTACCTTTTTATATGTTTAGGTTCCCTCTCTTAAGCTGCAAATTCCTTTGGAACCCACCTTTTATTGTTTTTTTAACTAAAAAAAAATTTTTTTATAACCCCAGAGAGTCTAGCATAGAGCCGTGCACACAATGAGCCTTCAGTAAATGCTGAATGATAGATTCAGCGAGCTCCTAATGGGCTGAAACTGAGCCTTTGCCTTTTGTTTCCAATAGTACTTGGGATAGGATTATGTGCTATTAGTCACTTTTAATTAAGGTTCTTACTAGTAAGGAACTTGAGACCCAATATTCTTACAAAGAGTAGAGATCTGGAGGAAAGAGATAAAATAGATATGCCCAAAAATCCATTTGGAATTTCTCTGAGAGATGTTTCTCTCTTTAATCCCTGTAGTTATTGAATGTAACGGAAGCTTCAGTAGAACTTGAACAGCCTGTGAGTCGGGAGCTTGGGGTCTCTTGGCTCAGCTCCGCCACAAGTTGTGACCTTCAGTTTCCTTGCCTGTAAAATGAATAGTGGTTCCTAAGTGAAATTCTATAGATTGATGGAACATTGGCTACCATTCAGTTACATATCTGTGTCTCTATGTCTATATAGTCTCCATGTGATTTTGATGCACAACCAGATTTGGGAACCACTGGACAAGGTGATCTTAACCTATGAGTCCATCTTTTATAACATGGAAACATAAATTTGCTTTCCTGACCTGAGGTTGTAGAACTTAGAACTGGAAAGAGACAGAGGACTGAATTGATCCATCTCTTTGTGGGAGTGGGGGGAAATGAACAGTAATAACCAAAAACCACTTTTAGCTAGTCCAAGGATGAAATGGAAAAATAAAAATGTTTTAAGATGATTTGGTAGAAGAGATATTTTCTTTGACAGGATATTAGAGAATTTGTCAAGAGTTATTAAACAAGGAAGTTAGAGGTTCCATTGCAGGAACTTAAATATTTGTTGATTAATCCGTCGATGTGCTAGTTCAGGCAGAGAAGGAATTTTGTTGCTGTTATAAAGTCAGGGTTTCTAATTGTCCATTCAGGGGAAAAAAAACAAAAAAAACTTTGTGTTGCCCTAAGCAACCTAAATTATCTATTCCGTTATTCCAATAAGCACCAAAGAGCATTTAATGTATCCTTTGGCAACCGAAGCTAGAACTCCCACTCAAGCTTCTTTCAGGCAGATATTCATGGTTACTTTTAGTTATTGAGAAATATCACATGATCCATTCCCTGAACTTGAGAAGTAGACTTAAATTCTGCCCCCCCCCCGCCCCCCGGAATCTGAGGCAGAACACCTTATCCTTTAGTGGTGGCTTCATTCCCTGCCCCTGGGTGTTTACCATGATTCTGAGTGAAGCCCAAATGATAATGTCAGAGCTTTTCAAAATAGAAAGGGATCCAAGGTCTTTTCAAAAGTGCAGCAATCAGAAGAACTATTGATTCTGAAATTGAGCAATTTCCAGGGGGACCAAAGAATTGGCATATCATAGTAATTAGAGCACGTCTTCTATTCAACACATTCCAAATTATTTTCCATTCAAACATATTCAAAATATATTTTAATCCAACGTATTCAGAATGTTCCTTCTTCAAAAAGTATCTCCCGATTAGCCAGCATCCCTCCTCCCCCCAGCCAGTTGTTCCCACCTTTATTCCGTTCGGAGGGCTTAGCGGCCACTTGAATGCTCTTTGCTCTGAGTTGCTCTCATTGAAACAATGCACTCAAATTTCATGTGAATTTGAATTATGCAAATTTTAAATCATGCTATGTAAAATAGTAATAAAATATCATGGAATGGGCAACATTTGAAATAGTGCAAATTCCTTCAGATTTGTATGATCGATCCAGAAGGGCATGACAAATCCAGAACACCAACTTAGGGAAAATCCCTTGTCTGGGGGCCATCCCACGTTAGCGGTAAACAGAAACCCCCATGGGCCTTGTCTCTGTGAATCAAGCACAGAGGGTTTTGTGAGTGATTTTGATGACTATAGTGATGTTATTTTAACATTCATCATTTTGATAGTTTGACCTCTTTTCTATCCTATGGTAGTACCATCTAAACTTTTATAAAGTACTGTTGGTGAAAATGTGCTGTAAATTACTATGAAATGAAGTTAGATGCAAGGGATAAAGAAGGCCCTGGTCGTGATCCGCAGTGCTGTTAATTTGGGAGAAAGACTGCAAACTAAAAGGGATATATTACCAAGACATTGTTTTAAAGCATCATTAAAGCAAAAATATGTTACTATGATTATAGATTTGTGTACTCTGAGAACATATTCCCCCCCACCCATTTTGTGATTATAACTATAAGAAAATTATACTTGAATTAGACAGGTTTTGAATGATGCAGTTCTTCAGGAATGCAGTTGTCTTTAAAGCATCTTGTGAATATGGTTTGTACTCCTCCTAGATTACAGTCTCTTTAAGAGGAAGCAGAAACCACCTGCTATTTGCATATAGTCCACACTCCAAATACCTACTAATAATCATGGTGTCTTTGCCGTAGAAGTTCTCTGTTTACAAAGCTAATTTTCTCAGTTTGCCCTCATAATGACCCTATGAGGTAAGCTTTCTTATTTTTCCCATTTTACCAGAACCCAGGGGTCTAGGTTCCTTGATTTGCTGTCACTTAGCAAGGCGTGGTAGGTAAGGAAACTGTCAGATTGACCACTGAAATGGGAACCTACGGGCATCTGAATGGACTTTTAATATTTGCCTCATTTGAAGTCCTAAGTCTGATTCCTCCCTCCGTACACAGGCATGTTCTAGCAACACGGAGGATGAGAACCTCTCTCTGTTGGTTTACAAACTGGCCCCTGTACTCAACAGGGCAAGGAGAGACTGAAGAAAGAGGCAGACACTCCCGATCTGTGGGTGACAGGTTTAATAATTAAGGGGAGGGGCTTCCCTGGTGGCGCAGTGGTTAAGAGTCCACCTGCCAATGCAGGGGACACGGGTTCGAGCCCTGGTCCAGGAAGATCCCACATGCTACAGAGCAACTAAGCCTGTGCACCACAACTACTGAGCCCACGTGCCACAACTACTGAAGCCCGCATGCCTAGAGCCCGTGCTCTGCAACAAGAGAAGCCACCGCAATGAGAAACCTGCGAACTGCAACGAAGAGTAGCCCTCGCTCACCGCAACTAGACAAAGCCCGTGCAGCAACGAAGATCCAATGCAGCCAAAAATAAAAAGGAAATTAAAAAAAAAAAAAAAAGAAAGAGAAAAGAAAATAAGCAAGGGGACTGACGTAGGATGCTTGTCTTGGGCCCTGAAAGACAGTAGGTCTCCACACCCATTGCCAGATCTTAGAAGTTTATATAGAAGCCTTCACTGGGCTCAGTCACATATGTCATCCAGATGGTCTCAACCCACATCATTATCTAAGGCTGTGTCCTTGGGGCAGCTTCTGGGAGGAGGGATGGCAAACTGAACGCACATTCTAAGGACGGGGACAGGGTGAGGAGCCTCCAGTCACCTGGGTCCAGGTCATGGGCCCACCGGTAGTCACATCCCCTCCATGAACTCCTTGCACAGGCCCCTGCGTCCCTCCTGCACTAGCTGTGACTGTGGGCCTGTATCCATTTCCCTGGAGAATCTTTTAGTTTAGGCAACAGTTTCCTCTGGGGCTGGCTCCCTGTGTGCATTGATGTTCAGGGCCTGAAGTGTGTCTCTAGGGAAGGTGAGAAAGGAAGGGGCTCAAGCATGTCAGAGCAGAATTGTTGTAGCTTCAGGTCCCAGCGAGAGCAGCAGAGTCAGGGGACTGAGTTCTGTTCCCATTCGGAGCTAATCAAGAGATCTCCAGAAAAGCCCTCTCTGAGCCTTAATTTCCTCATTTGCAAAATAAGAGTAACACTTGTCCAAACTACCTTCCAAGACTGTTGTGAAAGAGGGGGATGTTTTCCTTCTTACACTTGCAGCCTAGGAGGGGACAGACCCAAGGGCCTGTGTCTCCACAGGCAGGAAGCCTTCCCAACCTGCCAACACATCCACCCATCCAGCCCTCCACCGGCTCCCTGGTGGGCACAGGCAGGGTTTTGTTGTTGTTGTTTATTTTGAAAAATAAGCTCAGCTTTTCAGATTCAGAGAACAAATAACAAATATGATAGCTGGCCAAAGAAACTGAAATACATGTTTATAAGCAAACCTACTTTGTTCATTTTTACAGATACGAAATTATGTCTTCTTCTGGTCTATAAACTGAAATCTATAAAATTATTCAGGTGTAAGAAGTAAAATCAGTTCAAAACATTTTATTTTGAAAATGCCCAGAATAGGTCACCTAGATGCATTATTGATGAATCCTTTCTCCTTGCCCTGAAATATGCCTAGGGCAGAGGTTTGCCACACCAAAGACCTGGGAGAGGACTTGTCCTTGTCAAACAGAAAACAGTGTGTGACTGTGCAAGTAACACAGGCAAGCAGGAGGGGCCATGTCAGCCAGGCCTGAAAAGGCTCGAAGCTCCTACAGGCGCAGCCCTGGGGAAGGGGCTGGACAAAAGGCAGCAGCCCCTGTCCTCTCCAGGCCCCCGCCAGGTAGCATCTTGTCCCTGGGGGCCAGCCTCTCTTTCCCAGGCTGTCTCTAGCGTGCGTGGAATTTCACCTGAGTTCATAGATTTGTGGGAAATGGTTACACACAGTGGGGTTTGCTCCAGGGAAGGAGAGCGATACGTTCTATCTTGCAACAAATTGATCCAGGCTGCCTGGAGGGCCACGTTCAAAATGAGTCTCAGGCCAGACCTGGGTGGGGCAGAGAGTGATGAGCACCCATCGCATGTAGCTGCATCCTTTCTCCTGAGCCTCAAGCTCCCTTAGGATGGTCGTGGCTATAGCAACTGAACTTCTTTGTTTTATTTTAAACACACCAGAACTGGGCATAAAGCAAGGGTGTTATATTAAAGTTCTTTATAGAGAAAGAATATATGCAGATAGGTAAGTAGGTAGGTAGGTAGGTAGGTAGGTAGGTAGATAGGTAGATAGATAGATAGATAGATAGATAGATAGATAGATAGATAGGTAGATAGATAAGAAATATGTTATAGGAATTTGCTTGTGTGGTTATGGAGGCTGAGAATTGGAGGTGAAGTGGTCCAAAGGCCCAAGAACTAGGGGCACCTATGTCCAAGGGCAGGAGATGATGTCCCTGCTCCTCAGAGACAGCAAGTTTGCCCTTCCTGGGTTTTTTGTTGCTCTTGTTCTATTCAGGCCCTCAACAGATGGATCATGCCCAGTGGTGAGGGCAGTCTTCTTTACTCAGACTACCTGTTCAAATGCTAGTCTCCTCTGGAGACATACTTGCAGAAACACCCAGAAATAGTGTTTTGCCAGCCATCTGGGCATCCCTAAGCCCAGTCAGGTCGACACATAAAGTTAACCATCACTGTGTGCGTTCGTGTGTTGAGAACAAGGGCCTTCCATCTTATTCATGGTATAAATGAATTGTGTAAATGGGGAATTCACAAAATCATCAAATTGCAGATGATCCAGGGGACCTCTAGATACTCTCCCCACCTGCCCCCCATTTTAGCAGCTTTAGTACTTGCCATTTTGAGGTTGAGGAGGGAGGCTCAGGGAGGTCACGTGACTTGCCTAGAGCTACTTAGCCAATTAGTAGAAAGCCAGGACTAGAGCCATTTCTCTGTACTGTCCTGTCCGGGGACATGGCTTGCATGACCTGGTTACCTGTCAGATGGGAAGGGGCATGAGGATAAGATCCTGGGACTAGGTGTCCCTACCTGAACGGGACAGGCACCTGGAGAGCACACTGAGAGGCCTTTGCTAAGAGCAGGGACACTCTGCGAAACAGAGTGAGGTCTCTGAAGGCTGTGGCTACAGAAAGAGGTGGTATAACTACAGCTGTTGGAGAAGCTGGAGAGCAGGTACCGTTGGGAGAGCTTGCAGGCAGGTGGGGTTTGGTGCCCTGGGGTTTGTAAACTGGGCCCATTTTCAAGAACAGGTTTCCTGCTTCTGGGGGGTTGTCTGGCACTAGAAACTCAGAAACTCAGCCCTATAAGGACTGAAGTGGTTGGCAAGACACACACATGGATATTCAAGTTTAAGAAATAGAGCAGGAATTCAACGATGAAGTCCAAGATGGAGTCCATTTTGGGGCGTAAAGCAGGAGCACACGAAGCAAGGGCCAGAAAAAGGTGCTAGGGCCTTGGGCTAAATCCACTAAACTGTGGACAGGATTGACCCGGGGCCAGACTGAGCTTGAGTCTGCAGATTTAGGACGTGTAAAGGGGGCTGGTGCAGGGACAAAGGTGAAGACTGCTGATCAGGCAGAACTTTGCACTGACCTTTAGCCCAGTGCTCTTCTCTATTAATTATTTATCTGTTAGGAGTTCTGCCGAGCTGGAAACTTTTCATCCTTTACCTAAAAAACAAATGAAAGACAGGGTAAAGAGATAAGAGGTTCTGATTTGCTCCTGCCAGTTTGGGGAAGGCAGTGGTATTTACCCACATTTGGCAATTGCATGTTGGATAACTCAAGCAAAGGAAAGTCACAGCCCTCAGAGTCTCCCGTGGCCAGGTTTCAAGCTCTTCATCCATGCTAGGAAAATGGGCACTTTAACAGTGTAACACAGGTCATCCTTTCAAAAAGTCACGCAGGGCGTAAAATGTAGGGTCAGTCAGTGAGCTGATTGTCCTGGATGCTTGTGCAGGAAGAGGGGGATTGAGACCCGTATCTGAGACAGGATAGAGGCGGGGGGAAGAATACTGGTCTTGGAGTCAGAAAACCTGGGTTCTGGTCAGGGCTCTTGCATTGAAATTGCTCTGGGCAATGTCCTCATCTATGACCCGGGGACTACACGCCTCAGCCAGGGATGGGGAGTTCGTGGAATCACGTCTTTGCAAGTGCCCTGAAGGAAATTGCAGAGAATCGTTCTCTTGTACTTTCATTCCATAATCCCTTCCTTCTTTCTCTGAGACTCAGATATTCCTGGCTGGGTGAGGAGAGAGGACTCCACTTGATTTGGCCTCTGTAGACTGAGCCTCAGGACCACTCCACTGTCCTGCAGGAGGTTGGTGGCTGGTCCTTCCAGCAACTACTCACCTTGTGTGTGATCACACTTCACTTTCTGAGAGCAAGAGAGAAAAGCTCGACTTCTCTCACTCTCCACGCACCCACGATGATTGGGATCAAGACCTATCAAACTAGGAGTGAGGGAGGTTGTCGAGATCCAGGGAAAGAGG
>NW_006793664.1:1456900-1458753 GCF_000442215.2 Lipotes vexillifer | reverse complement strand
GGAAAGAGGAGGCTGAGGTTGCCATGGAGCCCCCGAAGCTCTTTGTGACTCCCCTGTACAAATGCTCTCTCCTTCCTACTTCTGCCAGGGACACACCCATTGTCCATGCCTGTGGGGCAGGTAGCTCATGCTGGACTCACTTCTGAGAATCCTCCGGACCTGGCCGCCTGGAATTGGGCAAAGCCAGTTGGCAAGGGACTGACCGTCCTAGAACTGGCGTGGCCCAGCACAGGAATCAGAGGAGGCCCTTGTGGGCCCTTTCAAGGCATATGGCATTTATTTCCTGGGCACGTTCTGTATGTCTGGCGCTGTGCTATCTGCAATCTATACATATTGAAGAGTGTGTCATTGTAGAGGTGAGTAAGATGAGGAATGCAGAAGTTAAGTGGCTGCTTGATGTTGCCAGCTAGCAGGTAGCAGAGCCAGAATCCAAGCCCAGGTCAGCTACAGAGCAAAGCCATGCTGTTTATATGACACCATGAAACCTCCTTCTCAGAGACGTGCTCATTACCTGGGCTCAGGGGGTAGGCTGTGCACTGCAGCCGGAGAACCAAAGGCTTGCAGCCCATTAGATCAAGGCCAAGAGTCCCACACCGACACCTGAGACCCTCACCCTCCCTTTCCTTCACTCCTTCCCCTCCTCCCTCCTGTTCCTTTGCCGGTGGTGGAGACCCCTGGAGAGGCGGGGGGAGCTTGAGCTGGGTCTGGAGGTGCTACCAGAGACCGAGGCTCTGCAGACCAAACCAGTGAACCAGAGCTGTTAATTCAATCCCACAAGGACTTATCGAACATGTACCACATGTGCTCGATGAGGACAGCTTGCATCTTCATCAGGGAGCAGGACATTCACCCCGAATTGTTCATGACAGTCAGGGCTGTGTCTGACTGGAGGCCAGAAGGAGGGCTCCAGGCAGCAAGGGCTCAGTTGGTGGTTGAGACCAGAGGAGAGCAGTGAGGATGAAGGGAAAGGCTCCCGAGAGGCACAGGGACCCAACTGCAGCCTATGCAGTGTCTACCTCAGAGGAGTGTTTGTTGAATGAATAAATGAAAACTAAAGGGTGGTTTGAATTCAGACAGGAAGAAATGAGTTGAGATGACATTCCAAAAATGAGAAAAACACCAAAGAAGTCTTAGGGGCAGGAATCAGCAGAAAGAGGGAGAAAGGAACGGGGATAACATTGGGTAGTTGTGTGGGACTGGGAAAGGCAGGGCTTCGAAGCCCTCGGAAGACTCTGGCCGTGCCACAGGCACGTGCTACTTGCGAGCATGCTGGCCTCTCCTCTGGGAGGCTAATGGCCTCTCGGACTTTACTTGATTCAAGCTGAGCTCTGGTCTTTCTCTGCCAAATCTCCGCTTTCACATCTTAGTCCCATGCTCCCACTTGCTCAGGCCAAAAGTCTTGGAGTCGTTCTTGACCCTTCCCTTCCTCTCACAAACTTTACATCTGGTCCACTAGCGGAGCAGGCACGCTCTGCCTTCACAGTCTCTAGATTCTAGAACACAGCCCCGTTTCACCCGTCCACTCAGCACCTCCTGCCGAGATCACCACAGTGGCCTCTGGGCCGACCTCCCTCTTTCCACCCTTGCTGTCCTAGTCTGTTCTCAGTGCAGCAGCCAAAGGCATTCTTTTAAGCTGTAAGTCAGATCCTGCCACTGTTTTACTCAAAACCTGTCATTGGCTGCCATCTCTCAGCGAAAGGCCAGCATCCTTACGATGTCCTGGAAGGCTGACGGCTCCGTATACTTCTGTCCACCCTCCACAGCCTCACCTCCCCCTGCCCGTCCCCCCTTTACTCCCTCTGCTCCAGCCGCACTGACTCCTTGCTGGTCCTCCGTGCTCCAGACACGCTCCG
>NW_006793664.1:1451463-1456489 GCF_000442215.2 Lipotes vexillifer | reverse complement strand
CGCTCTTCCCCCAGGTGTCGACGTGGCCTCCTCGCAGCTCCTTTATGTCGTTGTCCGGTGTCACTTGCTCAGGAAGCTCTTCCCTCACTATCTAACCTAAAATCGTATGACCCCTCTCCCTTGGCACTCGTTACCCTTCCTTGCTTTATTTTCCTTCATAAAATGTACTATAATCTGACATATTTATGTCTGTCTCCGGCAACTAGAACTAAGCTCCATGAGGGCCAGAGTTGTGTGTTTTGTTTATCGCTGTGTATCTAGGCCCTAGAACAGAGCCTAGCACATGGTAAGAATTCAGTAAATCTATGATGAATTGATGACTGAATGACAGAAAACTTGGTAGGGAGGATGCTGAAAGCAGATAACAAGAACAACTAATAATAACAAAACTTTTCAATTTCAGTTTGTATCTGCTTCTTTGTTTAAGCTCCACCGGGGTGTTGTTTCGTTATCTGTCTTCTCCCTGTTCAGCCCTGTCAGATGGTAGTTTCGCAGTTCCGTTGGCAGAGAAAAGTGATTAGATTGTGTTGTGAGTTGAATTGTATTTCCCCCCAAAAGAGGTAGGATGTCCTAACCCCTGGTACCTCGGAATGTGGCCTTATTTGGAAATAGGTTCTCTACAGAGGTAATCAAGTTAAAATAAGGGCATTAGGATGGGCCCTATTCCAATATGACTGATGTCTTTATAAAAGGGGAAATTTGGGCACGAGACAGACAGGCACAGAGGGAAGATGATGTGAAGACACACACAGCGGGGTCGGGGGGCGGGGGAAGAGGCCATGTGAAGATGGAAGCAGACACCGGAGTTACACTCCCACGGCCAAGGAACTCCTGGGGCCTCCGGAAGCTGGGAGAGCACCGTGGAGCAGATTCTCATCGCAGCCCCCAGAAGGAACCAATCCTGCTGACACCTGATCTGTCTTGGACTTCTAGCCTCCAGAACCATGAGACAACACATTTCTGTGGTTTGAAGCCACCTAGTTTGAAGTGCTTTGTTGCAGCAGCCCTGGAAAATTAATACAGATGGGATGCTTCCTCTTCACCAGGCAGTCAGCCTGATTTGGGCAGAAAACAGAAAACCCAGGCCTCGTCTCACCCTGATGCTGACAGGCGGGCGTGGAGATGAACTGGGATAGATGTGCAGGGTGTGGGCCCAGGGTTTTGGTTCCCACCTCGGCCACTCCCATGCCTTGTGCTGCAGGCAAAACACTCCACCATCTGGGCCTCTGCCTCATCACCTGTCAAACAAACTTTTGGGAGTGAAACTTGTCCCCACCTCCAGCCACCTCTCCACGTTCCATTCTCAGCATTCTCAGAGGTCTAAACGTCAGCGGAAGGCAAGAGGAGAGAACATTTGATTAAGTGGTGACCTTGAGGACATTTTCCAAATAACTCTTCATTTGCAGAGCCCAATTAAACAATTTTTAAAACTTTGTCTGTTCCCATTAGCTGGCTTTTCCTCAGCGTTTATTTCCAGCCTGGGCTGATGTCATTGATAAAGTGAGTGGAGAGGAGAATCAATGCTTGAGTAGAGTGATAGGTCCTCATGGTAACTCCTACATTAAGCTAGCTGTAGCCTCTAAAGTTCAATTCAAAAGCAAAAGTGAGGGACTTCCCTGCAGGCGCAGTGGTTAAGAATCCACCTGCCAATGCAGGAGACACGGACGGGTTCAAGCCCTGGTCTGGGGAGATCTCACATGCCGTGGAGCAGCTAAGCCCGTGTGCCACAGCTACTGAGCCCGCGCTCCGCATCTACTGAAGCCCGTGCACCTAGAGCCTGTGCCATGCAATAAGAGAAGCCACTGCAATGAGAAGCGCACTGCAACGAAAAGAAGCCCCCACTCTCTGCAACTACAGAAAGCCCACGCACAGCAAGGAAGACCCAACGCAGCCAAAAAATAAATAAATAAAAATATATTTTAAAAAGTATAAACTCTACAAAAATCTCTATAATAAAAGACTATCGGTAAAGGATTAAAAAAAAAAAAAACAGCAAAAGTGAGAAAAAATCATGGAAAGGGAGAGGCCCAAGGAAAGATCATTTTCTGTCTGTTAGAGAATAGATTTGCTCCGAGGGGCCTGAAATACTACATAATTGGCAAGCTTCCTGTCAACTCTGCTACTTTCATCCCAGCAGAATTATATGTCAGTTGTGTAAACTGCTATAAATAATTATTGGTTTTGCAAAAATTATATCCAGGCAGAAAAGCAAGTGTCATGTGGAGCTATTTCTCTGAAATATCCAGATTTGGAAACAGGATTAACTGCCTCCAAAACCTGCCACCCCAGCCTGCAATCACTTAAGTGTTGCAGCAACACAAGTGCAAGCACTCCCCTCCCCCCAAAATGGGGGTGGGGGGCGGAGGAGCTGGTGCAGAGTTGGTCTGGACAAGACACAGCTGTTGTCCACGCCAGAAACGGGGACCTTAGAGGTTATTGATGCCACCTCCCACCCACCTCAGGCAAGTAGGGTATATGATGGAATGAAAGGACCTTTTCTCTGATTCATTCAACGTATCCTTACGCGAACCCACTACTTCCCAGGTGCCAGACCCTAGAGACACAAGACAGACAATGTTCCTGCTTTACAAAGCCTACAATTTCAGATAAAATACCTGGAAATTACAAGATCCGGGAAGGAAACAGAAACTAACAAGGACACAACTTTGATAATTGATCTTTGAAAAGGTGAAATTGAGACCTAACAGATGGGGATGTGAAGATTGAGATCAAGGCCATTCCAAGCAGAGGGAACAGCATTTGCAAAGGTCCTGAGATGAGAAAGTTAAATGTCTGCTATTGAAGTAGAAGGAAATATCCAGATAAAAATCTGCATGTCGGACAGAGAATTATGGATCTAGAAGAACTACAGAGAACAATTTGCCAAACACCATTATTTTATGTTTTCTAAAGTTTAGAGAGTCTCGTTACCTTCCCTGAAATCTCATAGAGGCCAGTGGACGAGGGGGACTAAGGTCCAGCACTCTGGACTATCCTGTTACCAGCCCCTCTCATTAACCAAGCTGAGCAACTGAGTTTACTCCATCCCATTCTTCCAGAATATTAGTAGCTCTGTGTGTCACACAACAAGTGAATTGCACATTTGGAAGAGATGTAAGAGGTCATTTTGTGCAATTGCATTCATTCATCCATTCTTTTTTTTTTTTTTTAAGATGGGAAGTTTTCTCTTTTTAATATTTATATTTTTAAATGTATTTATTTATTTCTGGCACGTTGGGTCTTTGTCGCTGCGCGCGGGCTTTCTCTAGTTGCGGTGAGCAGGGGCTACTCTTCATTGCGGTGCGTGGACTTCTCATCTCGGTGGCTTCTCTTGTTGCAGAGCACAGGCTATAGGCATGTGGGCTTCAGTAGTTGTGGCACGCAGGCTCAGTAGTTGTGGCGTACGGGCTTCGTTGCTCCACAGCATGTGGGATCTTCCTGGACCGGGGATCAAACCTGTGTCCCTGCATTGGCAGGCGGATTCTTAACCACTGCGCCACCAGGGAAGCCCCCATTCTTTCTTTCACTCACTTTCAACTGCTCAGTGCTCTCCTCAGGGAAGCCCTTGTACCCGTCTCATTGCTACATTTCTGGCAACTGCACTTCACCATGCTGTTCTTGTGTCCTGTGTACTTGTCCAGAGGTCCATGAGGAGGTCAGGATCTATCCTGAGCGCCAGAGAATTCCCAGTGCCTACTTAGCCTGGCACATAAAAGGTGCTCAATTAATATATGCTGAAAGCTGAATGAGTGACTGAATGGATAGATGGAATCAGTGAAGGTTGAATATCCTCAGCTCTCTACTGGAATGTTCACCTGTGAGAATGTAGCTCTGTATTCATTCATGCTCTGGTCTTGTCTTCAAACACTGCCAATAGGGAGTTGATAAATTATTAAATGCTTGTCTACCATTAAAGACCATTAAAATCCAGTAGCAAATTTTACAAAGACCATGATAATTTCTCGAATATTTTCTCAGTTTTATTTCTTGTTGTTTCCAATAGGTAATATACATGCATAATTCCAAAGTCAAAGTCAAAGCAACATAACAAGGTGACTTTGTGAGGTGTCACTCCCACCTGGCCCCAGATACTCTGTCCCCCAGACCTCATTCCCACCCCTCTAGGTACAGACTGGTTTGTCTAGGACTGTACCAAGCTGTACCTATTGTCTTGGTACAAATATAAATAGTGACCCCTTTCACTCTCAAAAATATCCCATTTAGGCAAAAAAACAATTTGGTTACCCGAGCTATAGTTAACCATTTTCACTACTTCCTTCAAGCTTTTCTTTATTCAAAGTCAAACAAATAAGAATATCTTAATATACGGCTTATTTAACCATTCTGCTACTGATGGGCAGCTGGCTTATTTCCAATTGTTTGCTATTACAATCAATGTGGCAATGCTGTATCATTTACACGTGTGTAGTTGTGTCTGCAGGAAAATACTTAGAAGCAGGATTGCTGGGTCAAATGGCACATGAATCTGTAATTTTGATAGAAATTGCCAAATTTCCCTCAGTTGGGGTTGTGACATTCTGCAATCCTAAAACAAGTTATGAGAAATCCTGTTTTCCTATAACCTTGCTCTCAAATGTCACAGACTACATGACTTGATCCAAAATTAGCAACTGGGACCTAGAGGGGAACACTGTTGGTTAATCCCTTCCCCAGAACTTGACCCGGCTCCCTAGACATGCCAAAGAAATGCTAGTGTATTCATATTTTGTTTCAATCAAGTGATGTAAGTTTAAAAAAAAGAATCTTTAAATCAAGGGCTTTCATCAATACTAAGAACTTTCAGTATTTTCCTATTTTTTTTTCTTAATAATTAATAGTTTTTCTATTCAATCTCCTAACAATATTATTCTAACCAGTGGTCCTTTAATCTGAGGCATACAAATTTCTAAGAACTATGGAAGATTGTTCTGTCAATAATATGTTAGGGCTTCCCTGGTGGCGCAGTGATTGAGAGTCCGCCTGCCAATGCAGGGGACACGGGTTCGTGCCCTGGTCCGGGAAGATC
>NW_006793664.1:1441224-1451323 GCF_000442215.2 Lipotes vexillifer | reverse complement strand
CGGACCCCAAAAAAAAAAAAAAAAAAAAAAAAAAAAAATGTTAGGGTGCAGAAATCAGGTACGTAGCACTTGGGCAGCACTTATCATCACAGTTTTCAAACCCTTTGTGCTAATGCAGTTAGTTGAGTTAATTGCCCATATCCTACTGTTAGAGTGGTCTTGCTAGAATAAAGAAAATGAGCCCATTTGGAGCAAAAAATCAGGCTCATTAGTGAAGAGTTTCTCAAACTGTGGCTCTTGGGCCCCCTACTTCTGAGTCATCTGAAGTGCTTGTTCAAAGGGTAGATTCCTGGACTGGCTTTATATCTACTGAGTTTCACAGTTCCAGGCTTTTCACGTCATTGTTCTGATCATTAACACTATTGTTCATAATTATTGTCAAAAGCCATGTGCAGGACACCAGACCAGTGCTCTGTAGGAACCTCCTAGCTCCCCTCACCCTGATTTTTAGAGAGGATTTCCTTTTTGGGTTTTTTTTCACTGTCTCATGATTTTTAAAAAGTATTTTGTTATGAAAAATTTCAAACATAGGTGAAAATAGAGAGAATAGTACAATAACCTCCACGTATCCATGATCAGCGTTAGCAGTTATCAACTCATAGCCATTTTCTTTCATCTCTGTCCCTACCAATGGCTCCCCAACACTAGAAACCTTAGACATCTTATTTCATCCGTAAATATATTTTAGTAAAGTATCGAGAGTTTCTCCTGCCCCCCATAGAGGAGCAGCCAATAGGAGAGGGGGCTGGAGAGGCCTGGGTTGGGTGGAGGGAAAGCAGTGGGGGGACGATGGCCCAGCGGGGTGTCCAGTGGGTCTCCTCTGGGCTGGCTGTTACCCTGCTATGAGAAGTCTGTACGAGGCACATCCTGAGATCCCCGGGCTTTAAGATGCGATTCTGTCCCGTCTCCTGAGGGGGCCGTCCCTGCTGGGGAGAAGCCCTCCTGATGTGGACACGCTGAGTATCAGTGGCTGAGTGCAGTTTTGCTGTAAGTCAAGTACTTTGTTGCAGCTTGAATATTCTGCCAGACCTTTTCCACACTTCAGTAGGTTTGGCTTCTGTATTTCATTAGCATTTTGTCCTCACTCCCTTTCCTTGCACAAGCACGTAATTCCAAAAAGCATTCACTCCTCTGCAATCCTCAATATCCTACCTGAATTGGAAGTGGATTTTTCTCCCCTTTTAAAGAAAAAGATGGCCCTAGGCAATATAATAATTTCTGTTCCTGTAGAGAAAACCCAAGCACTTCACTGACTGTGTGATAAAATGCCATTTCATGCTTTTGGAGCTGTGATTGGCTATCACTTGTACAGTAGTCCTCTAAGAGCCTAAAAGCCTTCACTCCATTGTGCTACTGACCGAGACAAGCATAGCAGACAATGGGGAAACCAAAGGCCGCACCTCTCAGGTCAGTAACACAGGTGGCAAGAATGAACCACAAACCTAAACTGCAGGCACTCCAAAAGAAACCTCTTCCTCATCTCAGAGTTATAAAGTTTCCTACTAAATCCTGAGAGGGGATGTGTGGTTAGGGTTAGGCTCTTGATTGACATTTGCCCCCAAAGCAAAGAACTTCTTGCTGTTGGAACTGCTTTTCGCATTCTGATTTCTACAGGGTTTGTTCTTTTTCTTTTCTTCTCCAACATATCCCCAATAACAAAGGTCTTTCATCACTTGATAAACTGTTTAAAAAGAGATATATTTCTTCATCCTTAAGACACCATTCTGCAATCTTGTGAAAGACCGTGGTTTCGATGCAAGACGCAAAGGGTTGGGACACGGGCTCAGATTTCTCAGCCTAGTCAGCACCTTGCTGTTTGACTGCTCGGGCGCTTGGGACCTAAGGGCACTTGGCGGAAGCCTGTTGGGCAAACTCAGCCACTGTGCGAGGCACCCTGGAGCAAAGAAGAGGCACCAGGTACCATTTTTCTTCTTGCCTCTTTAACAGCTTGGTAAATTGCACCTTAATAAAAATGTGAAAAAAATGTAAGCAAAAAAAAGTAAATTATAACAACACTAAGCTACTTTTTCATCCATATAATTGACAAATATTTCAAAGAATCATAATACCCTAGGTTAGCAATGGTGTGGGAAAGGAGGTCGCTGATAATGGGAATTTAAGTTGATACAACTCTTCCAAAGAGAAATTTGGCAGGACCTGTCAAAAACCCTTTCAAATGCATATCCTTTAATCTACTAATCTCTCTCCCAAGAAAATAATCAGACTGAGTTTGAAACTGTCTGCAACAAATGTTTATGATAAGAGAAAATTAAATGTCCAAGTATGTAGATTGTGTTAAGTGAGTTGTTATAAATTTGTAAAATGGAAATCTCTGAAGTCTTAAAAAATTATGAGGTAGAGTTATATTTATTGGTATGGAAATATTCCACAGTACATTTTTTTCTTTTGCATATATTTCTTGTCGCTTTATCCCCCCTCTTTACAATGATGGATGCTACCATCAGCTATAATTAACATCAATAAACAGTCAGGTACTCTGTTGAAATCTAGACAGACATTAGAATTCTGAAACAATGTGAATATTGTTACAATTTCACTAAAATAGTACAAGGAAACCTGCTTGTTCCTTTAATAAAATCAAATTCAGATGTCATCGGAGAGGTGAGACCTTCTTTTGGGAAAAAGTAGCTGAACCGTGTAGTCACAACTCTTATCCTCAGATAATCACCTTCCACCATCATCCTTGGAGGAGTCCATGGAGGGAATATTTCCTTATCTCATATTTTTCTCAAAAAGGTCTTGATGGAAAAGTGAAATTAGTGCAGCTGGAAAATTAGAAATAAATGACAAACTGCTAATTTAATACTGAGGTAGGTAAAACGGAAGGAGGTCCTTTATTATTTAAAAGTCTTTGAATCTAAAAGGTATGTTTCTAGACACTACTTGCAAAGAGACCAAAACGGAGAGCAAACATTGAGGTGGGTGGAGAAAATGCTTAACAACAATTAGAAATTTGGTCGAAATTCCCCCCAAACAATGCAAAGTTTGTTTTTAAATTTACAAATTTGTTCATTAAACATTTATCAAGCACCTATTGTGTGGCAGCTCAGATATATAAAGATGAGCAAATAGTCTCTTCTCAAAAAACTCCCAGTCAAACTGTCCTGGATTTGGTCAGGGACTACACCATGTTTCAGTTCTGGTCTATGTGGGCAAGTCCCCTTCTGCATAACCACCAGTGACCCATTCCACTCATTTTTTCACATATTTAAACTAATTTAACTAAGTGGTTGTTTCAGTGTCACACAGATATAACCTGTCTCCATATGTTGGAGTGTCCTGGCTCTCAGTCCTGGGCCCTCTTCTCTTCTTTGTACACATTATTTCCCTAGGTGATCTCATCTAGTCTTACCTGTGGCTTTAATGACCATCCAAATATGATGACTCCAAATTTGTGTCTCCAGCCCCTACCTTTCCTGAGTTCCACAGTCAGATTTGCAGTGGCCTATTTGACATCCCACTTGGACATCTAACACACATCTCAGATCTCTCTGGGGACAATGGCACAGATCCTGTGCTCTGGTTGGCCAGCCCTGCTGTAGCAGGCGCTAAACTCTGCCGATGCTGGCACTCCACACAAGAGCAGGAAGGAGGAGGGGCCCACCTCTCTTGGTTGTTCACTTGGCAACTTGCTTATTTCCTCGGTTACTTCTGGTCCTTGTTCCCTTGACTCTGAGCTTGGAATTCTGCCAGAAGCTCCCCTGACCCGATAGCTACCTTCTGAATGTGTTTTGGTTTAGGGTTTCCTCGGTTAATATGACCCCTTCTGCTTTTTATCATTCATGAATTTTTTTCAAAGTTTTAAGTTTCTGGTTGTGCTTCCTATTTTCTCTCTCTCTTTTTAATTCATTCTTTTAATTTTTTAAGGTATTTTTTCTGGATGTTTTGCATGGGGGTAGAAACGTACACTCAGTTTTCCATCTCAATTCAATATCTCTTCTCCCTTTCTTATAGATTCAGTGTTGTACTGAATATAAGCCAATTTCATAACTCAGTTATTTTGTTAATTATTGTCCTGTGCTCTAGGACTAAAATACCTTCAGGAGCTATTGAGATGTGTGGCACTACTGCACCCAAACACTAAGTGACACTCAATTGTTTGTTGAAGTAGAAAGCAATCAGAGGTCTCATGGTTATTTTTTCCTTTAGCTCTGAATTCTCACTTCTCACTTCCTTCACTGTCTCACTCTTGTAATTGGTGGTCTTATGTTTCATACAGTTGCCTCTCCTTTAGATAAAAAAAAAACAAAACATGCATGTGCTTTATGAAGCTTTTGCTTCTCAACACCACCACCCCAGGGGGAAGATTTCTGTCTTTGCAATTACATTATATGGGAAACATTTCCCCAGATTATTTCTTTCTAAATATATGATGTTCTACTATAATTATAATTTTTTAAGCCTTGAAACAAAGTAAAATTGGGTTTGTTTAAGCTGAGAGCCTATGATTGAAGAGAGCACTATATAATTTACTTCTCTAGTTGTTCTGCTATCTTCAGGGTATGGGAAGAAAGAAAAGCTATGTTAACATCCTCTGATCTTAAAATATAATATCCTCCTCTACCTCAGTAGCTAGGCAAGAAGGTTGTGATGGTTAATTTTATGTGTCAACTTGGCTGGGCCATGATATCCAAATATTTAGTCAAACATTAATCTGGATGTTTCTGTGAGGATGGTTTTAGATGAGGTGTACATCTAAATTGGTGGACTTTTTGTAAAGCAGATTACTCTCCATAAGGTGAGTGGGCTTCATCCAATCAGTTGAAGGCGTTAACAGAACCAAGACTTAGCTCCCCCCAAGCAAGAAGGAATTCTGCCAGCAGATAGCCTTCCAACTTGAACTGCAGCATCAACTCTTCCTGGGTCTCCAGGCTGCTGGCCCATCCTGCAGATTTTGGACTTGCCAGCCTGCAGACTAGTGTTAACTGATTCCTTAAAGTAAACCTATTTATATATGTATGTTTTTTTGAAACCTCTAAATTGGCTTGGAGTCCTTGCATATCCTCACAGTGAGGGGTAGATGTTACAGAAATCAGAGTAAACACTACACCTATTCACGTATCTGCTTTGAGACTAGAGGTCAAAATCCCTTCTCTAGAGACCCTGTTGGGATCCACTTGCTCATTACTGCCTTTGTGGACTCCCCTGGACCATGAACTCTATTTGTCTACTAAAAGCCGCGATGGCAGCCTTGCTTCTGGTTCGTTGGGCATTCCCTGGATATTGGATTCAGCTCAATTACCAGAACAACTATGCACAGCTGTGACCTCATGCCTTCATTAAACTCCTAGAATTTGCATTTGCTTCTGTCTCGCAGTCTCCCTGGACTTCCCAGTCACTGGATTGTGCCTTCATGTCCGGAGAAGTAACATTCACTCATTTCGTCATTAACTGGACTCCCAGTCCCAGCCAGTCCAGGTGTTCTGCCCTGCTTCCCACCCAGGGACCACAGCGAACACCACAGATCTTAGACTTGTTTTTCCTGATTGTCATGACAACCTTACAAATTTATGTTTGTGTCCTTTGTTTTAATTTCTAATTTAGTTCCTATATTTTAATGTTATATTCCATAATATAAAGTTGACCTTAATAAGAAGGATGAAATTTTACAAATAGGAAAAGAAAACTCTTTTCCAAAAAGTCAATGCTAAGTATGTCATCACAAACTAATGTTAAACTTGGAAAACACAACTGAGACCTGAGAATTCAAATTAAAAAACTAACTGAGCAGTACTTACCCTTTTAACAATGCAGAACTAGATGTGCACATTCTACTTGAGTCAGTCAGGGGCAAGTCACAGGGTACAAACCTCAGCAGTTATTTTAACAGACAGAATTTAATATAAAGCATTATAAACTAGGTAACTAGGTACAGTAGCTTCCTATTGCTGCTGTAACAAATTATACCACAAATTGAGTGGCTTAAGACAGCACAGATTTATTATCTTATAGTTCTGGAGGTCAGAAGTCCAAACTCAGTTTCACTGGACTAAAATCAAGGTGTCAGCAGAATTGTGTTGCTTCTGGATGCTCTGGGGGACAGTCTGTTTTTCTGTCTTCTCCAGCTTTGAGCGATCTCCTGTATTTCTTGTCTCACTGGCCTCACATCACTCTAGCCTCTGCTACCATTGTCATGCCTCCTTCTCTGACTCTGACCTTCCTGCGCCCACCCATTTTGACCCTTGTGATTACATTACAGATAGTCCAGGATACTCTTCCCATCCCAAGATCCTTAAATTAACTGCAAAGTTCCTTCTGCCATGTAAGGTAACATATTCACAGGCGTGGGGGATTAAGACATGGATATCTTCGGGGGACCATTATTCTACCCATCAAAGTAACTGACAAGGCAAGAACCGCCACACTTCATAGATTGAATCAGCAAGTGCAGGAAGCAGATACCCCGCTAGGGTTCCAATAAAGGAAAGATGTTGGAATGTTTAAAACTTAGATGCTTAGAAAAGGGGCCCACAGAGCAGAAGCCTAGGCTCTGAGGCCCCGATGCCGGCAGCTAGTGCTGGTGTGTCTGCAGGGAACAATGAGGCTGGTTCTAGGAAGGTTAGGAGAGCTGCAAACTGCTGCATCTGGAACGAGCACGGCTGCAGTGGGGAAGAAGCAAGGCTCTGATGCCGACCAGAACAGGAAGCAACCAGGAAGCCCACTGGAAGCCACCAGAAGGAGTAGATCCCTTTCCTCCTTCCCTCCCACCAGTCTTCCTCTAGGGCTCCTTATTGGCAGGAGGGAGCCAGCTGGCAAAAGAAAAATGTATGTAGAGTCCCAGCCCCACCGTTACAAAGCCGAACACAGAAAGTAAGTTGGAACTCGAGAGACAATAGCTTTACAAGTGACACAGGACTCAACTTGATGAAAAGCAGAAAGCATAAATCAACCCATTGTTTATATTAAGCATCCTGGAACCATGACTTTTTCCCCTGAATTCCTTGGGGTTTTTTTTGATATGTTGTAGCCTCAGACCACCTTGAGACATATGTATGGAAATTAGTGTTTTTAGATACACTTTATTTTTTTTGGGGGGGGGGAGATTTTTTTAATAGATCTTTATTGGAGTATAATTGCTTCACGATACTGTGTTAGTTTCTGTTGCACAACAAGGCGAATCAGCCCTACGCGTACACGTGTCCCCATATCCCCTCCCTCTTGAGCCTCTCTCTCATCCTCCCTATCCCACTCCTCTAGGTCATCGCAAAGCACGGAGCAGATTTCCCTGTGCTATGCAGCTGCTTCCCACCAACCAACTATTTTACATTCGGTAGTGTATATATGTCGATTCTACTCTCACTTCACCCCAGCTTCACCCTCCCACCCCATGTCCTCAAGTCCGTTTTCTATGTCTACCTCTTTATTCCTGCCATGCAACTAGGTTCATCAGTACCATTTTTTTTTTTTTAGATTCCATATATATGTGTTAGCATACGTTATTTGTTGTTTTTCTTTCTGACTTATATTCACTCTGTATGACAGACTCTAGATCCACCCACCTCACTACAAATAACTCAATTTCGTTTCTTTTTCGTGGGAATGTAAATTGATACAACCACTATGGAAAACAGTATGGAGGTTCCTTAAAAAACTAAAAATAGGGCTTCCCTGGTGGCACAGTGGTTGAGAGTCCGCATGCCGATGCAGGGGTCACGGGTTCATGCCCCGGTCCGGGAAGATCCCACATGCCGCGGAGTGGCTGGGCCCGTGAGCCATGGCCGCTGAACCTGCGCGTCCGGAGCCTGTGCTCCGAAACGGGAAAGGCCACAACAGTGAGAGGCCCGCGTACCGCAAAAAAAAAAAAAAGAAGGAAACACAAAGAGATGGTCATTGCATTCAGGTCTCTGGAGCTTCCGGAAGAGGCAGATGAGAAGCTGCGCAGCTCAACAGAGGTACTGACAAATTCATGAAGTTAGGAGAAAAGCCTGGAATTCACAGACTACCAAAGAAGAGGATCCCAGGAGCCCCTCTAAGCTTTGGATAAGCTACAAGGCTACACTCTAGGACTAAATGTGAACTCTAAATGAACTGACCTTCAAAGGGACTAAAGCAAGCTTCAGATAATCTCAGCTACTAACAAGAAGAAAAACATAAGTGCTCTATTTAAAGATACCATCATCTTAGACTCCAATTTATCTCCCAATTTTTCATATACAATATCTGCTCCTCATTAAAAAAAAATCAGGAAAATGAGGAGACAAGTTAATGTGATAGCTAACCAAGGGGGGAAAACAATAATAAAAACAGACTTACAAGTATACAAACAATCCGACACAAACCTTAAAATAACTGTACTTAATATGTTTACAGAGATAAAAGGTGAAATTGAGAATTTATGTAGAAAACTGGAAATGATTTTTAAAATGAAACTTCTATAACAGAAAAATTTTATAATGTGCTTAGCAGCTGGAGAGAGAACAGTGAACTGGAAAATCAGTAATAAACATCCAAAATAAAAGCACAGAGGAACGGGCTTCCCTGGTGGCGCAGTGGTTGAGAGTCCGCCTGCCGATGCAGGGGACACGGGTTCGTGCCCCGGTCTGGGAAGATCCCACATGCCGCGGAGCGGCTGGGCCCGTGAGCCATGGCCGCTGGGCCTGCGCGTCCGGAGCCCGTGCTCCGCAACGGGAGAGGCCACAACAGTGAGAGGCCCGCGTATCGCAAAAAAAAAAAAAAAGCACAGAGGAACAAAAGGATAATAAACGCAGAAAAGAGGCTAAGAAACATAGGAGCTATAGTGAAAATTGTATGAGGAATTGGTCCAGAAGAAGAAAGAGAGAATTAGACAGAAGCAATATTTGCCAAGATAACAACTGAGAATTTTCCAAAATGGATGGATGATATCAAACTACAGATTCAAGAAGCACAATAAAACCAAGAAGGTCACTATAAAACATCACACCTAAGCACACCACAGTACAACTGCTGGAGATGAAGGGCAAAAAAGTGTTAAATGTAGCTAACAGAAGAAGAAAAATGACCTTCAAAGGGGCAACCAGACTGACAGCAAAAATATCCTTGAAAAATGTAGGTGAAACAAATACCTTTTCAGACAAACAAAAATGAAAAAAATTCATCGTCAGCAGACCAGCACTAATGAAAATACTGAAAGATGTTCTTCAGCCAGAAAGAAAATGATTCCAGATAGTAGCTCAGAGATGCAAAAAAGAGTGAAAAGAAAAATAGAAGATAAACATAAAGGGAAATATAAACGAATATTGAGGATTGAAACCATAATAGTGAAGTCTTATGGGGTTTTAAATATATAAAAATCAAAATACATGGCAAAACCACTCTGGAAAATAATTTGGTAGTTTCTTAAAAAGTTAAACATACACTTACACGTGACCCAGCAATTCCAATGTCCATCAAATGGTGAAGGTATAAAAAAATTGTGGAATTTTAACACAATAGAATATCACTCAACTGTACCTAGTAATGAACTAACTGATCGATTTTTCTGAACCAGCCATCTGCGAGTGGGCTGTGTCAGTCGTTGAAGGCTGGCTTGCTGACTATCAGATGAGTTTTGATGAGCTTTGACACAGCCAAGTCCAAACTGTCACGGAATAATTTTGCCCTGGGTTACAAGGCTGCAGACTTCCAGCTCCTCACTTATGTGAACCATGGCACTGAATTCGGAGGTTCTATCCACCAGAAGGTTAAGGAGAAGATTGAAATGTCACCGAACCTCGCTTGGGTGGCTGGCAGTTAATGATACCCGTTTCTGACATCACCGCTGAATACAAAGTGACTTATAGAACTTCTCTATCTGCTAAAGTAAGTCATGCCAGCCTGATTGGACAGGGTCATACCCGAACACTTTGCCCAGGAGTCAAACTGACCCTATCTGCTTTGATTGATGGAAGGAACTTCAATGCGGGAAATCACAAGGTTGGGTCGGGATTTGAACTAAGAAGCTGAACGTGGTTTTGAGTAATGCACCAGCTTTGTCCCTGGGAATTAAGAGAAATGAACCCGCTATGTCTTGACCTTAGTCAAGGTCTTCTGTGAAATTTGAAAAGCGTAAGCTTTTATTCTTCCAAAGAACTGTAATCTTGCCCATACTCTAGAGATC
>NW_006793664.1:1438207-1440629 GCF_000442215.2 Lipotes vexillifer | reverse complement strand
GCTTGAAGGCATTCCTGGAGGTTGTCACGTTTGTGCCATCTTTTAGTTCCGCAGTGTTATTTTGAGTGTGTTCCTCAGTGACAATGTAGTATCAGGTTATAAAGAAATGACATGATCCTCCAGTTTGTACATCACGTCCTGCCTGTCCCACACTTCCTCATGACCTTTTATTATATTGGTCTCTGTGCTGTAGTGGAATCTTTGGTTTTGCATCAGAAGAAAATAAAATAAAACCATCACATTTGAAACAAAAAAAGAATGGTTTAACACCTGAAAAATTTTGTCATATTAATAGAATTTGGGGAAAATATCATATTACCTTATGGATAAGTGCCCAAAAAAGAACTTGCCAAAATTCAATATATATTCACGATTAGAACTTTTAGCAAATGTAAATAAAACTGCTTGAATCTGATAAAATGCACCTATAAAAAAAAGTACACAAACATTATGATTAAATGTTAAAAACTTTCCCTCTGGAACTGAGAATGAGACAAGAATATCCGAGCCAACTAATAAGAAAGATAAAGAAAACAAGTGTAAGAGTATGAACACAAGGACGAAAACTGCCCCTATTCACAGGCAATTTGGTGGTGTACATAGACTATCCAAAAAGATCTACAGCTAAATCATTAAATTTAATTAGTTAGCAAGGTTGCTGGATATACCAATATACAAAAATCAATTGTATCCTTCTATCCCAACAACAAGCAAAAAATTAAAAATTTTTTATTTTTAATTATTGAGGTATAATTGACAAATAACGTTATAGTATTAGTTTCAGGTACAACATAATGCTTTGACATTTGTATACATTGTGAAATGATCACTATGATAAGTCTAGTTACCATTTGTCATCACAGTTACGAAATTATCTTTTCTTGTGATGAAAACGATTTAAGATCTACTCTCTTAGCAACTTTCAAATACACAATACAGTATTATTTGCTATAGTCAGCATGCTGTACATGACATCCCTGTGGCTTATTTATTTTATAACTGGAAGTTCGTACCTTTTGGCTTCCTTCACCCATTTTGCTCACCCCTCACATCCCCTCTCTGGCAACCACCAATCTGATCTCTGTATCTATGAGCTTGGCTTTTTTTATTTGTTTGTTTTGTTTTAGATTCCACATATAAGTGAAATCATGCAGTATTTCAAGGTCCATCCTTGTTGTTGCAAATGGCAATATTCCATTCTTTTTTTATGGCTGAGTAATATTCCTGTGTGTGTGTGTGTATGTGTATCACATCTTCTTAGTCCATTCATTCATTGATGGGCACTTAGGTTCTTTCCATGTCTGTCTATTACAAATAATGTTGCAGTGAAAATGGAGGTGCAGATATCTTTTCAAATTTTTGTTTTTGTTTTCTTCAGATAAATACCCAAAGGTGGAATTTCTGGATTGTATGGTAGTTCTATTTTTAATTTTTTGAGGAACCACCATACTGTTTTCTGGAAAGCCATTTGCCAAGCAAATTGGAAAGAAAATATCAAGAGAAGTTTAGATAACATAATTGTCACAGTAATTCACCTTCTAAGAATCTATCCTTAGAAAACAATAATATCACAAACACACTTGGACAAAGGCTTATGTCCAAGGGTGTTGCAGCCTTGCTTACCATGGCAAAAGACCAAAATAACCTAAATGTTCAAACTTAGGAGAACGATTATAGCGACACTGTCTCTCAATCAGATAAAATGTGCCTGCCAAAAGAAAATAATAAAATGGATAAATATATAACATAATTATAATAACTATAATTATTATATATGTAAATATATTCATATTATATATAACATACAATAAGAAATATTTTAATAAAATGGAGAATGATTATGAGATACTATAAAGTGAAAAAAGGAGATGCAAAATTGTAAATATGTACTGGAAAAACCCAAATGTCCATCAAGAAATGAATGGATAAATAAAACTGAAATACACACACACACAATGGAATAGTAGTCAGCCTTTAAAAGAAATGAAATTCTGTTAAACGCTACAACATGGATGAACATTGAAAATATTACGCTAAGTGAAACAAGTCAGGCACAGAGGGACTAATAGTGTATGATTCCGTTTATAGGGGGTACCTAGTACATGTAAATTCATAGGGACAGAAAGTAGAGCAGAGGTTATCAGGGGCTGGAGGAGGAATGAATGGGGAGTACTGTTTAATGAATATAGAGTTTCTGTTTGGGATGATGAGAAGTTCTGAAATGGATGGTGGTGGTGGTTGTACAATCTTATGAATATATTTAATGCCACTGAATTGTATACTTTTTTTTTTTGACAATGAAAAAAGCTTTAATTCTGTCTTGAAGAAGAAATGTCACCAGTGAATCACACACAAAAATAATTCTTTAGGCAAACAGACCACACTGGTCCTGTGATTTTTTTTTTTTTTTTTTTTTTTTTTT
>NW_006793664.1:1405662-1437769 GCF_000442215.2 Lipotes vexillifer | reverse complement strand
TTTTTTTTTTTTTTTTTTTTTTTGCCTGCGTTGGGTCTTCTTTGCTTTCTCTAGTTGCGGCGAGCGGAGGCCACTATTTGTTGTGGTGCGCGGGCTTCTCTTGTTGCAGAGCACGGGCTCTAGGCACACAGGCTTCAGTAGTTGTGGCACACAGGCTCAGTAGCTGTGGCTCGCGGGCTCTATAGCTCAGGCTCAGTAGTTGTGGCGCATGGGTTTAGTTGCTCCGCGGCATGTGAGATCTTCCGGGACCAGGGATTGAACCCGTGTCCCCTGCATTGGCAGGCGGATTCCGAACTGTATACTTTAAAACTGTTAAAATGATAAATTTTATGTTAGGTGTATTTTACCACAATAAAAACATGTCCAGGAAAAAAAATACACAAGTTTACAGAAAATGCATGCTTTGAAATATGGGATGATATGCAACTGATATTAAGTTGTAATCTCTGGATACCGATTGATTCATTTTTAAGTTGGGATTGATTCATACAGAAAAGATGTGGAATTAAACGCCTACTATGTGCCAGTTACTCATCTAGGATCTGGGGGTAGAGCTTGGTAAACAAGACATGTGGCCCCTTAGGGCAGGAGATAACAGATATTGAGATTATAAGAAATTCTTTCTTTTTTATCTCTTTCTATAGTTTCTAAATCCTTCTCTTGAGTATGCTATTTTTATATTTGGGGAGAAAACATAAGTGAAAGAAGAGAAGCAGTTGAGATGGACTTTCTCCCTTGGTGTAAACTCATACCCCATCCACAAAGAGAGGAACAGGCCTGATGATGGGTGAGGGGCTGAGGAGGGGATCAGAATTTACGGAACCAGAGAGACCTGTGGTTCCTGCTCAGTCTGCCATCCTGCTTTTCTCCCTGTTATGTTTTGGGTTTTCCAGCTTCCCAAAGCATCTGGACTACAGTTACTCTGTTAATCCTGCCCACTGCATCCCATTCCGATGGTTTACATCCGTGTCCGAAAGATTAAGAGCTTCGCTTTTCTAGCGCCAGGATTTTATTTCTTTGAAACTAGTCCTGCCACAACTCGTGAATCATTGTGTTGGCCCCTCCCTCTACTTACAAAAGGCCATGAAGTGTCTTCTAGAGACTCACAAAGCCGATCTGCAAATATCAGGCAGAGGTCAGTAGACTCAGGGGTTCAACACATCTCCACCAAGGAATCAGAGCAAAACCGAGATAATTTCAAGGCTTTGCAATGTAAGAAGTCCCCAGTGGCCTCATTTCTACATCCTCTCTCTGCCCCCAAATAATTGACCCTAAGTTTGTTCTTTCTTGTCTGATACGGCTGGGATGAGGGGAGGAAGCTTGACCTGAATGAGTGGAATTTATTTGACTTCCTTCACAAGAACCTCCCCGCTCTGTCCCCTGCCAGCTCTTGCAATTCTTCTGTAACTTTTGGCCTAGGGATCTATTTTAGGCAGCCATTTCCACACTCTGTTAGAAACCTCTCCTGTTGTTGAACTAGATTTTGGAGGTGTATGAACATCTGGTTTTTAGACTGTGAGTCCCCTAAAAGCTGATATCATGTTTAATTCTAGCTATTCAGTGAATGTCTAATTTATAAGTCTATGATGCATGAATAAAACTGGCTTTCACGGCTTCATTTTCATCTTATTCTCAAGACAAATTTTATTCCCTGTATTTTCCCCACAAAAAACTAATGTTTTTCTCTTCTCCATTTCACTTCTTTTCATTTCTCTTTCCCCAAATCTCCAGTTACCAGTTCTTACCACTGATAATTCCTTCTCTACTCTCTGTTCCTACTTGTTCATGATCTAGCAGCCTTGCCTAGGAAAGACGGTGTGGTTTGGTGGTTATAAAGCACAGGCTGCCTGAGTTCAGGTTCTGATTCCACCACTGGTTTGTAACTTCTGCGTGTCTCAGTGACTTCATCTGTAAGTTGGGGCTAGTTGACAAGCTATGTGATAGGGTTGCTGGGGGAGGGGTCAGGAATGCAAGGCACCTAGTGTGGAATCTGGCAACTGAAGAAGGAGTCGATGACTGGTCGCTGGTCGCGGTGTTGCCTGAATGGGTGTCTAGGGAAGACATTATTTAGGGAGGCAGTCCTTCCTTCATGGACTTTGTCCAACTCTAGACTTGATCCTATGAGGAGAAAATGGATCATTGACCAGTGAGGGAAAATCCGGAAGAATGGGTTTTGGCCCTAGGGGAGAGATGACTGAGAAGGGTGACAGCTGCCACTTGTCCAGCGCCTTCCAGCTCTGGGCGCACTTCTGTGTGCCTTAGACCCCTTGATGCTCCAGCATCCCCGCCATCGGCACAAGCTCTCCGAGATTCGGTGGCCCTCCTTGTCAGCTGTATGGTTTCTCCCTTAAAAGGAAGAAGCCACAACCTAGAGATACAAACCGTTTGTCTGGGGCACACAACCAATGAGTGGCAAAGCTGAGTTGAAGTTCCCGGTCTTCAGAGGACCAACCTAGGACCTCTTGGAGACAGCAGAGCTGCTGGGTCTGTTCTTCGTGTCCACTTGA
This sequence comes from Lipotes vexillifer, assembly GCF_000442215.2. Classification (NCBI taxonomy): domain Eukaryota; kingdom Metazoa; phylum Chordata; class Mammalia; order Artiodactyla; family Lipotidae; genus Lipotes; species Lipotes vexillifer. The sequence goes on along the minus strand of NW_006793664.1, from coordinate 1,435,262 downwards.
TCCACCACATTTCCATGTAATCGACCCTGCTCGGGGGGCCTTGCCTTCCTAATCAACCCACAGTTACATCCTTCCATCCCCCGCAGCCCTGGACACCACAGATGCAAAACATGAGTGTCTCCACCCCTCCTCACATACCTAGGGGGCTTGAGGATAAGCCACCAGCCCAGACTGGGTCCTGTGGCCTGGCCACAATTGCTGGGCTTAGGTGACTCTTGGAGGGACCTTGTGTGAGACCTGGCAGCTTCCAGAAGCATCCAGGGGGCTCACCTAGTCCCCAGCCCTCTCTCTCCCTGCGCCCATCTCTAGCTAAGCACTGCTTCCTTAAGTCTGATCTGTTGTCCTAGCTAGTCTGTAGGCCATGGGGAGGCCAGCCTTATTCTGAATCCCGGTTCAGCTGTCAATGGACTTGGCACCCAGCCTGGCCCCGTCTCTGGGATTTGAACTGACCCATAGTGTCATTTCCTGCCATAAACAGATGTCAGGGAAGAGTGCTTCATCCTCTTGGCTCCTGAGCACTAGAAGGCTCTCTGTGTCCCCCAGTCCCAGGCCTTGCCTGCCTGCTTATAGACACTTTCTTTACCTGCTGCTTCAGAAACGGGCCTCCCATCCCTCTGTTCCTCCTTCCTACCACCCATTTTGTCAAAGGACCCATGATATTCTGCATCCAAGTAGCCTCGATTTCAACACAACCATAGGATTGCTAATACCTCTTTATGGAGTAGAATTAGACTATTCACTCCAGCTGTGACACTGGGCAAATTATTTTACTGCTTCAAGACTTTACTTCCTTTTAGTTTTGTAGTGGGCTTTAAATTAGGTGACATCTTTCTGCTATAAAACTCTGTATTTAGAGCTGAAACATCTTTTCTGTTACCCGAGACCTCTAAGACAGAAAACACGGTTATTGGTCTAATGACTTTAAGTAAGTCTGTCTGTCTTCCAGGGGGAGATTCTGCACATTTTCTCTGCCATAGACAAAGAACTCTAGCTTTTATTCCCAACTCATATCTCTCATGCTATTGTTTGAGAATGATCTTTTCTGTCTGTATAGCCTCTATCATACTGGTCATTTTTTTTTTCTTTCAAATCTACCTTTGACACTTCTATAAAATACCCTCAACTTGCTACATTAAGGTACTTGCATGAAAAGCATGACAATTTCCTTCAATCTGAAAGAGGTTTGGAGACCTCAAATAACCTTGGGAATGAAATAGCACCTGATGCAAAACTGACACGTTGAAGTTCCTAGATCTCAGCCATTTCAAAACTCTGTACTTTTGTCTCTTGATAAATGCTGTAATTGTTGACTGAATGATTAATTTTCATAATTCTCATTTCTGTTTCTTAGATTTTTTTTTTATTTCTTTGTTCCTTGGTGGGGAAGAATTAGCTCCCACTACATCCCTATAGAAGCTTCATTAATTTAGTAACTCATTGATTCAACAAATAAACTCCATTTACTCACATTCTTTTACCAAAAAGCACATGAGACCCATAGGCTTTTTGGGTCTTCACAACCCCAAACATCTGTTTGAAATGAAAAATTAAATCATTCCATGCTTATAGGCATGTTGATTGGTAGAAAAATTTGAATCATTATTTGGATTTTGAAAAATCCAACCCAATATTTCCCTCCATAGGGATTAACTCACCCCTCCTATTTCATACTCCTAGGAAAACAGTCAAATTAATTTCCCAGTCACCAGTGCATCTAGGTAGGGCCGTACAACTGGTTCTCATCAATGGAATGTAGAGGAAGTGATCCTGCCACTTAGGGACTAAGGAAGTTCTCTTCCCGCTTCCCCCATTTGCTGATGGATGATTCCAGGATGATCTTGACATCTGGGGTTGAAGACAGCAGAACTTCACTGAAGGAGCTGCTTCCCTGAATTACTATGTGGAAGGCCACCTGCCTAACACCTGATTGGACATTAGAGTTCTGGGATTGTCTGATACAGCAGTTTGCACACCTGGTGAACACATCCCTCTTATCCTTTAAGTCGAACAAGCTAGTGACTGCAGAGTCTTTGGGGTAAGTAGCCTTGCCTACTTGCCTTGGCCTGAGGCCAACGAGGCTGCTCTGCAGGTGATTTACAGCAAGCTGACTACTTACTCTGCCTTCACGTCATATAATATAACCTACATCCCCTCTGCAGAATAACACAGGGGTTCAAAGCCATGAATACATGCTCTCCTTTCAATTCTCCTTGGCTGCTCATCCATGGTGGCCAGTCCCACCGGTCAGAGTTCATCAGCTTGTCAAGATCTCTCCCGATTTTGGCATCTTATGAATACAGCAAATGGGCTCCCTGACGTGACTCAATCTCAGAAACCAAAACAAAGCACCTGTATCTAGCCCTTTTCACTTCTTCCGGGTCACTCAATAAACATAATCTGGTTTCTTTCAAAATAATATGGTTATCTGATTTCCTTCCTTAGTGGCTAGTTAAGCAATGAATCTGGCTTTCCACGAATTTACTGGGTCCTTGAGTTCACTTAAGGCTTTTCCTCTTACTCTTTCATCAGTCACAATCTCACTTCTTTAATACTGCCTGGGTTTTTCTGCTTAAATGTGCTTCCTGTTTTTTTTCTGTGTGGTTTACAAACGTGAATGTCTCGGACCCTCTTTTCAGTATTTCCAGCTCAGTGCATCTTCACACCATTCTGTCTCTTTCACTGCCTGAAGATGTGTCTCACAGCATTTCCTCTTGGGTTTATCTCTTCTTTAGGAGAAAGAATTTAAAAGTAAGAGATGAATAATACAGAGATCTACCATTTCTCTGTCCCTATGCTACAGTTGATATCAACTTTTTCTGTATCTCCCCTACTGGTTCAGGCTTCTTACAGGATAATCTAAACAACATCATTGATTGCTAAATCAAATCAAACAAGAGACTATCCAATTTGCTCCTTTTCCTCTCACATTTCTCCTAATGTTTAAATTTCCCCATCAATCAATTAACAAATCACTTTGGTACACTTTGCCAAGAGCTTTGAGATGAGAACAGAAGAAATACAAACAAGTTCACAAGTAACTTGTGAGGCTGATTTATGCAAAACCATTCAAGAATAAGATAGTATATGATACTAGTTGTCTAGTTATATAAAAAGTGCATTCAGAATTGTAGATGGGAGAGAGCAATGTGTGCTGGAGTAAAGGAAAACTTTAATAAAGATGGGATTAGGAATTAAGACATACAAACTACCAGTTATAAAATAAATAATCCACAGGGATGTAATGTACAGCACAGAGAATATAGTCAATATTTTATAATAACATTGTAATCTGTAAAAATATCAAATCTAACCTAATATCTACTGCCTAATATAATATCTGCTATAATATCATAAGTCAACTATACTCAATTTTAAAAATAAATAAATAATAAAAAATAAAAATGATTAAAAAAAAATGGGATTTGGCCTCTAGGAACTGTTAGGCTAGAGCAATATGAAGGACAAGCATTTCCTATGTGGGGAATATCATGAACATAGGCACAGAGGCAGGAATAATAGTAACAGCCACAGTGGGTCCTGTTTATTATGCACCTATTATGTTCCTTGCTCCATGCCAGGCCCTTTACATTCATTGTATCGAGTCCTCACAGCTATCCTGGGATTATGAGGTAGGTATTTTACAAATAAGAGAACTCAGATGTAGGGAAGCGGTAGATGTCAGATTCATGATTCAGTGTCTGTGCTCCACCCATTACATAGGAAGGTGGGGCCATTAAGAAAGGTACCACTCTGGAGAGTAGAAGGCAGTAAACTAGACAGATTGGTGAGGCTAGATTATGGAGACACTGGATGCTGGATTTGACCTGAAAAGCAACAGGAGACTGTTGTAGATTTTTTAGCACATATGTAGCATGACAAGACAGAAGTTCAAGGCCATATTCCATGTTAGCTGTCTGACTCTGGGAAACATGGTTAAACTTGCTGAGATTCAGTAAATGTAAAATGTAAAATGTGTTTAACAGTAGTATCAATTCATAGAGTTGAAAGGCTTAAATGAGGTAATGTATTTAAAGCTTCTACTAAAGTACTTGACATACAGTAAGTGTTTAGTTATGATACTACTATGATACTACTACCACTGCTACCGAAGCAGTGTTTAAGGAAGATGGTTTAGAGGAAAACAACAAACATTCTACTCCCTAGAGAGATGTAACAAGACGGCATGGGCTCCTTGGGATAAGGAGAGACAGGTATGAATTTACCAACATGGCAAAGATGAGTCCACAGGACTTGGTGACTGATGTAAGGGACAAAGGAACACAAAAGCCCAAAGACACAAATTTAGAAGAATTTGAGTGTGAAGTGTGATGACATGGCCAGAAATTAGGAAGTGAGGGGGGGAGTTAGTTTTGGGAGATAGATGAGGAGGTAAGTTTTGGATGTTTTGAGCTTGAAATGAGGATAATACATAAAGGATCATGTACTACAAGCTTTGACAAAAAGGTGGTCTGTGGAAATGCAGATTTGGAGATTATTATAAATGTATTTATTTGAAAAGTGAAAATGAACAAGAGTCCAGTATAAAGAGAGCAGACCAGAGGACTAGGATTGACACCTGGGGGCCCCCACAGTTGAGGAGCATGATGTGGGAAAGGAGTCACTGAAAGATGAAAGGAACGGGCAGAGAGAGAGAGAGATAAGACACTAATGTAGGTCACGGAAGTCACAAATCAGGGAAGAGAGTTTCCAAAAGGAGAGAGCCCTACTGTGCCCAGGGCTCCTGTGGGGAGAAAAGACTGAGGGGATTAGGAAAAGACTTCTACCATGACAGCATGGAACCCAGATGGGGAGGAACCCAGTTAGCAGGCACTGCCCATTGATGTGAGACATAAATATACAGAGAGAACGAGGCTGTAGCTAGAGGCAGTAGCAAGACAAACAGAGGAGGTTATTTCTTGTTCTTGGAGAGGCCAACACCACCAATAATCCTCAGAGTGAGCTTCCGTTCATCTCCACCCCTTGCCACGGTCATCTCTTCACGGACACGCCGCCTTTTCCCATGACTACTATAACCGTCCTACTCTGACCTCTATCAACTCTCATCTTCTCCTTTAGATCTCACTGTTGCTACTGCACTCATCAACCTCATCCATTGGACCCCAAACCCACCATTTCTGATGATGTTGTGGACCCTATGATCTTTAACAAGCACGACTAAGATTGTTTCTCTTTCAAAGGCATCATCAGGAATGAAGATTATTTTACCTAATTTATTTTCTTCTGCTTAGACACAGGTATCTAAAAAATGATAGCAATTGTTATCCAGATCCCTCCTCTCAAGCACGCTCAAAGTTCCTTTACCTCTTACACTGTAATTGCATCATGAAATGTACCCAACTGTTATTTGGAGCATGTACTGGGAATAACCTCCCTGCCCAGGCAACTTTGTGATTCTTAGAATCCTATTTCCTCCACAAACCCTCTGCAGTTGGATTTCTCTGATTCCTGCCCTGTTTAAGCATAGGACTTCAATGATTATTTCCCATTTTTCTTCTTCCAAATCATGCTACCTGCATTCCATTTCAAGTAACAAATATTGTGTGCCAATGAACAACGTAGATACAGTTATTGCATTGCGTAAGTAGTGTCTTATTTTCCTTCTGTTGTTGGTTTTACCCAATGAGCTAGCCTGAGTTAGCTTCATTTTACGTTACCTTCCATCATACAGGTCAGAAACCACGTCTAATCCAGCATATGTGTAACGAAAGGCCATACTCTACACTCCAGTATCCCTGCACAGTGTCATGTGCGAAATGGTACTTTATTGGTCCTTTTTGTTGATGAGTTGATAATGATTGTGACCCCATTCCTATTCTCTACAAGTTCATCTTTCATGGTGACAGCCAGATAGCCTCATTTTTCTTCCACTTCCTGCAAACCCACTGCAGGCATCGTTAACTTTCTTGGTTGCCAGCAGCTCTGAGTTCCAGTTCTTCCTTTCAGAGAGTTTCTCTCTTAATACTTGTATCATAATGTTTACCTGCTTTCCTTGCATTGTATTCTGACTTTGGGCAGGTACAACAATTATCTTCTGATTGGAAGAATTCTCCACAGACTAGCTTCCGGTTATATAAGTTTCACACTTGGTTTCTCCTCCACCGCGCATATGTTTTCACTCTAATTCCAGATACCATAGGACACAGTCAGATCACAGTACGAGCTCTGGCCTTGGACTTTAGTATCAATTCCTGGATGAGTTCCAGTAAGCCATAGGAGTGTTTCTGGAAGTCATTTCTGCTTTGGGAAGCCCAGTAATAACAACTATATGTTGAAGTTACTGAAATCCACATCTATAAATCCCACTCCACCAAAACTAAATGTATCCATAATTCACTTTCCCCTTAACAGGATCTCCAAAATGCTCATAATCATTCCAGTGACACCTGACACAAGGAGAAATGTGATGGAGAGGAGGTCAAAGTGGAAAAGTACAGTGGATTTAACCAATTGCAGTTAAGATATCTTACCTCTGAAAATTTACAAAACATATGACCCTGTGAACACAATTCTGGGACCCTCTTAGGGCCTTGGAAGAAGGTGTCAGTGCTAGTGAGGGTCTCTGAAACTAAAGCTTCATTAAATTCATGGCAAATCCACCTTTCTACTCTTGTCTCTCTCAGTTTTGTTTCCTCATCTGCAAAATAAGAATAATATTAGCTTTGCCTATTTGAAAGGTTGCCATGATATAGATAATAAAATTATCTGTGTTTTTAAAAAGTGCTTTGTATTACCATTTAATGCATCATTAGAGATGGTTCTCACATATATTTTCTAAAATTGGCTATCGCTTCTCCCTTCCCACCTTCTCTTCTTACAAAGAACTTTAATGCTCCTCGCACTGGGAGGCAGAGTCCCTGTTCCCTCTCTTTGCATCTGGGCTCATGCTCACAGCCAAAGTGATACTCTGACTCCCTGAACTAGGTCGTAAAGGCGACACGTCTTCCGTCTGGCTCTCTGGGAATGCTCACTCTTGCAACCCAACAGCTGTGGGGAAGCCCAAACTATAGAGAAGCCCACATAAAGAAGAAGAGACAGCCAACCCTGCAGCCATGGGACGGGGTCCTCATGAAAGTGGATCCCCCCAGCCCCAATTAAGCTGATGTTGAGTAGAACAAAGGCAAGCTATAGATTCAAGAGCAAAATAAATGGTTGTTGTTGTTTTAAGCCTTTAGGTTTTGGAGTGGTTTGACTTAACGGGAACCATCTATCTTTCCAATGAAACCCCTCTCCACTCACTCCAGACTGAACTTCTCTGCATTCCCTGACCACACCTCACAATTCCCTACCCCTATGCCTTTCTCATACCATTTCCTCTATCGGCATGTCCTCTTCCCATTGAAATCTTACCTATCCTTGATGGGCTCACTCAGTTGCTACGTGTCCTATTAAGCTCCCCTCACTGCCTCAGTTGGTTGTGATATCTTCCTCCTCTCAAACCTTGAAGAACTTTGTTTCCACTAGTCATATAGTACTTATTGCCACGATCGATATTCAGCAATTTCACTACTGGCAAGGCCAAGTACCGACCAGTCAGAAGGTGGCCTCTTGAGTTATCTATCCCGTGATTTGGTGACCCTCCGCCTTGCAGCAAAGTTGGTTCCATGTAGTCTTAGCTCCTCCTGTGGCCTGTATGCACCTTCAGGGTAGGGCGCCTCATATATTTTTGTCAGTATTCCCGTCCCCCATGCAAAACATAGGGTCGTGCCTGTAATATACTATATACATTATGAATACTTTGTTGAGACTTAAAAAATAGATCCCTGACTAATAAAAGAGGAAGTCCAGAGAGTATGTACAGGGAAAAAAGAGCTTTAAAAGCTTTAAAACTGTAAATAAATGAAAAAAGAGCTTTAAAACTGTAAATAAATGAAAAATAAGATAAATTTTCTCAAATCAGGATCATGAAGGTTTTTGATCTGAGAGCTTAGTGGTCATCTAATTGCATCTCACGCTCTTGTGTGCAAAAGAATGGCTTGGGGAAAACTAGTGTGTGTTGGTGGGGAGAGAATGCAGATTCTGGATTCCACTCCCAGACATTCTGAATAAGTAGGTCTGGGTGGGGCTGCTGAAATCTCCTTGGTGAGATATGCAGGGGACTCTGATGCAGGTGGTCCATGGACCACACTTGCAGAAACCCTGGCTTAGTCAGACCCCCTCCATCGGTGTCTGGTTTATGCGCTCACGCTGTGTCCTGTGCCCTTTGAACTGGCTGTGGCTGCTGGCTGTCATGGACCAGAAGAGGTAGTGTGGCCAGAAGGAAAGAGACGCTGGGAAAGCTATAACTTCAGGGCTGTCTTTGAAGGAGAAATCATTGCCTTTAATCTTTGGGTGGTGGCTAAATGAAACAAAACACTTCACGGAGATCAGCAGGGAAGCAAGTAGCGTGGTTGGGGAGTCTTCCGTCTGGGGGTGTCCTCGGGTGGGTTGACCTGTTTCCTCATAGTTGAGTAAATTGTTGATGGTGTGAATCACCTAGTGCAGTTCAGTCTCCACCCTTGGCTACCCAGTTGCTACCAGTCCAATGCCTAATTTCATTTACTCACAACCTCAGAGCTAACATTAGAAGCCTGGATTATCTACTTCAATGCCTTTTTTCCGGAATAAAATCTATGTGGTTCTGAGTCCTTCAACTATTTAAAAATAAACTCACAGGGTCTTTCCAGCTTTGTTCTTCCAGTTTCACTCTCACCGTCTTCTAGAATCCTTTGCCCAGTGAGCGAGTCTGCCCTGGAATCTGAGTCTCTGGAAGAGGCCTCTGAGTCACTGCTTACTCCTGTGCTGTCACCCTGGGGTCTCTAAGAGGCAGGGCCCCAGCCTTTCAAATCTCAATATTGCCCTGGAATAAAAACTGTCAGACGACCTGTAACTCAAACAGCTTTTTGTTCCCAGCATCTTCCTCACCTTAGAAGGCGGAAGAGGAAACCAGGGAAGCAGTAGGCAGCTACCACTGACTCACCACGAATTATCGTCCACCGTAAATTATTCAGGAACTGCAGAATAGCCATCTTCCATAAAATTTTAGGCCTTTCTGAAAACACTCTTCATCTTCCCCAATCTTTGTGCATTTTAAAATTTTCATAAATATCTGCCTGGAACATAGTCTAGCAACTGACATCCACTAAGTGATAGAGACCCTGTGGAACTTGCATACTGGGCTAGGGTGCAGTGTTCCACAAATGTAACCACAAAGATGGGGAAAGTCCCCCTCATTGCCACAGACTCCTTAGAGCAAGATTTCAGACTTCCTGTTGTTGGTCTTTAATAATTGTGCTTTGTTGATTTTGTTCAACTCGGGCATTCAGCATTTGTATCAACACTGTACAAAGCACTCTCTCCCACGTGAGCTCATTTCATTTTCCACAACACTGTGAGACAGCTATTGGTTTCAAATCAAGAAACCGAGGCTCTGAGAGGCTTGGTGACTCTTCTAAGGTCACAGAGCTAATAAGTGATGATCAGGAACTTGACCTAGGACCTCAGTGTCAATTCCAGGGCACAGCCCCCCATGTCATGTGGCACTTGCTCTGTGTATGAACCATACAGGGCCCACACAGCTTGTTCATGAGAGAAACTGGACACGGGCCTGAAAGCGGCCATGGGGGTGCACCTCCCAGACCTCCAGCTACCAGGGGCATCGCTGGTCCAGGGCACCAGCTGCTGCTCTGAAATCCATCTCTGCCTTGGCCAAGGTCTCGCTCCCCACAGGCAGCTCCCCACCGATGACTGAAGGTGGCAGGGGCACTAGGAATGGCCCCTTCCTGGGGGACATGGAGCTCTTCTGGCTGGCTGGGGACTTTGTCTCAGGCTCCCTTTGGCTCTGCCCAACTTTACCATGACTGCGAGGAAGAGTCCATCCCAGCTTCCTTCCTCGCCTTCCCTCAAGTCCGCTGGCAGGCTCGCCTTCCTGCAGCTCCCTGATCAGTCCTTGTCTGCTGCTTTTCGAAGGCCCCGGGTTATCACAGCCTATCTCATTCCTTCATTGCCGACGCCCCTGCAAGGCACATCTCTAGGCTCAGGAAGCCGGGGGAGGACCTGGTGTTCAGACTCTCGTGAAATAGCAGATGAACCAAAAAGGCAAAAGGTAGAAAGGCTGGGCAATTGTCAACATGCCTGCCCGTGCTGGGCTGAATCTGTCCTTAGACATGGAATCTCCAGGGAAAAAGTTGAGCAGGGAGACTGCCGCGGGCATGTCTGCACGGGCAGCCTTCTTGAAATGGCCGGGAAGAAGTGCTTTTCCTCAGCGGCTCGCTCCCGATGAAGCCCCGTCTCACTGTCGGAGCTTCCGCACCTCTCTTCGGTTTCAGAAGCCGCTGTCCTCAAGACCTCTTTTTACTGACCTTCGAACGGCACGTGTTGGGGAAGAGGCTACCAGCTATGACGCATGCTTGTTAAAGAAAGAAATAGCCGTGTTGATTCCTCCTGAGAGGAAGATGTCAGAGAAGGCATTAGTCTTTGTCTATATCTGTCATTTGAAGAAGGAACCAAGTTCAGAAACATGATCCCACACACTTTCCTCCCCTGAGTCATGGAACAAGCATACCATTCCCGTGTTCACTTGCTGAACACACAGTGAGCCCTACCATGGCCAGGTGCTGAGATTCAGAGGAGAAACACCACCAAATGGAGTCACCACCACATGTCAGGGACACATGACAAGGGAGGTTGTCCACAGAGACTGCGGGATTGAGACAGCTTGATTTACAGAAAGCCAACTTTTTTTGTAACCTTGCCAGTAAACATATTTACCATGGTGGCAATGCTGCCATTTTAAAAGCACACAGCAGTTATCCTCCAGTGGGTCACTAATTAATCTAGGTGTGGCTGGGGACAGCTGGATACTGATCTGTGGAATGATAACACCTGTGTCATCAGGTTGCCATTGCTGGCCCTTCAGGCAGCATGAACTGATGGTTTTGCTCTGGGGCCGTGATCCTCAGAGGTTCCACCTCGCTATTGTACAGCAACCTGGAGCCCCAGATGGTCCCCGATGTCCTGAGACAATCAACGGGCAGAGGGAGGGGTTTGCATATCAAGGAGCAAAGTTGTACGACACACTCTAGGTCTGAGCTGTCCAATAGCCACGTATGGCTGCTGAATGCTTGAAACGTGGTTAATCTGAGCTGAGATGTGCTGTACGTGTAAAATACACAATGGATTTTGAACACCTAATTTAAAAAAAAGTAAAATATCTCATTAATAATTTTGATATTGATTACATGTTGTAATGATATTATTTGGGGACATATTGGGTTAAATAACATATATTATTAAAATTAATTTCATCTCATTCTTTTTAGCTTTCTAATGTGGCTACTAGAAAATTTAAATTTACATGTGAAGCTCAGATTGTGTTGCATAGTGTTGCAACTATGACCTAGGTGTCAAGGTCGATGAGGGCAGTGATTGTATCTATTTTTACTCATCTTATTAACGTTGTAACCACAGAATTCAACACACCATCTAGCACTGAAAAGCACTCAATAAATATCTGAGGAACAAATGAAAATATAAATTGACAAATAGACATCAGTTCCTCATTTCTCTGAAGCCAAGAAGGATTTCTTCCCCCTCCTTACCTTAGCCTAACACCTGAGAAGGTGGTTGGAGATTTGCAAACCCTATCTCCCAGATCTGAATCTCCACGCCGGAACTCCCCTGAGTGTACATCTGACAGCCTGCTCAGAAACTCTGCTTAGATGGGTAGTAGACCTCTCAAACTTAACATCTCTAAAGCAGAATTATTTATTTTTTTCTCTCAAACTTGTTTCTGCCAAAGTCCTTCTAATCTCAATAAATGGAACCATGATCCACCGGTTTTTCAGGGCAAAAACCTAATCATTTTAAGTACTCTATTTCCCCCACGAATAACACCACCCAACCCCATCCAGTCAAGGAGCAAGTCTTGTTGGTTCTACTGTAAAATATATTCCAGATACATCCACTTTCTCCACCACTGCTACCACTTTGGTACAAGCCGCCTTGGTCTTTCACTGGCACTACTGTTCCTAATTGGCCCACATGTAGCTGCCACTGCCCCCAGAAACTCTGTGAACCATTATTATCCTTCTGACAAAGACAAAGAAATGGATGCCCAATAAACTTGACCATAAGAACATTTTTATCTGTATTTAACAAACGTGCTTCAATCAGGCACACAAATTGCGGGATGGAAACAGCTGGGGCAGTCATCTAAATATACGCTTGCCTTCACGCAAGTATTCAGTTAGGTTGGTCCAGACAGAAATTAACTCTATTTATAAAGCTCTCTGCAGATGTAGGATCCAGAGGCAGGCAGGTCGAGGCTTTGCCTATCTGTTTATTAACTGTTTGACCCCAGCCTTCCCCCCGGTGGTGGGTACAGTAGCCATAGCAGCATCACTCTCCATCCCGGCGCTTTTGGGCATGTCACCAACGATGCTCCCTAGCTCAGAAGCAAGCAAAGCAGAGCCCTCGCCCCTCCACATAGAACATACAAAACATACAAATACCTTTCAACTGCTGGATCACAGATAAAATGAATGATCACAGATAAAAGAAATCAAACACTCATGGAACTAAATCACAGGCACATTTTGCTGACTGGGTTATTTAATGAGCTGGTGCTGCTGCAGAATTGCAAGGAAAATTAGCTTAAGGGAAGAGGGACATGCTGAGCAGGAACCTTTCACAGGGACGTCAGCCTGTTCCCTTCCACGACAGGAGGGCAGGCATCTTCCCTGCTCATCTCTGCCGTTAGACTAAGGCTCTACATCTCCATGGCCTCCCTCCCCCAGCCCCTAAATTTCACCTTCTCCTGGGACGATCCTCCTTAAACATCCTCTTCCTGTACAAACCACTGCCATCCTTCTAGTCCCCCGGTCCCTCATATCCATCGCCAGCTCTTGTGCAGCGCTTCAGACGTTTCTTAGACCTGTGGGCGCTATCTGGAGCATCACGTTCTTCCCCGTGACTACACATTTCCCGGGGGGTGGGCCGCTCTTCACTTTCCTCCCTACTCAGTCCTACTCATCATGTTCATTTCTGCCAGGTGAATCTTCCAGAAGCACCATTTTTTCTAAGTCATTTTCCTGAATATGAATCTACGTAGCCCCCTATGGCTTATTCATTCATTTAAAAAAATCCATTCATCCCACAAATATTTATGTCAGGCTGTATGCTAGGTGCTGGGGATGATGATGAGTGAAACAGTCTAGTGCTAACTCGCCGAGTCTGAATGAACTCCGCACTCTTCTGTATGATTTGTAATACTTGACCATTTCTCAGACAGGCCTTTGCTGTCATTATTTCCCCAAATTGGAGTTCCACCTTTGCTCATTTTCATCCTGTGAATTTTGCTCACCATGAAAGGACTGATTCAAAGCCTCCCCCCGCAATACTTCTCTGAATTTATATTGTTTACTGATTTGCTTCCTATCCTTCACTGTCTCATTTCTTAAATGCAGTTATCTTTTCATGTGTGTAGGTCTTATCCCCACAGTTAAATATAAATATAAACACCCTGAGGGGGATTCTCCCACAGTGTCTAGTTGGTAGAGTGTTTTGCAATATTTTTTGATTAATTGATTGACTTCTATAGAAATTTATTCTTTGAGAGATCTACTCCATTATCAGTGAAAGTCATATATAGATATTTTCATCATCATACTCAATTATCCAGTTGAATTTCTATTGTGAACTTTATATTAAATCTTTAATAAGCAGATATTTAATATCTATTCTCTACACTGAAAAATTGTTTAAAAATTCTATTCGTAAAGCAGGAGACATGCTTAAAGTCAGGATTTCCTATTTTACTTTTTGTTACTTCTCATGTTTAATACGGCATTGAGCATACAGCAAGTGCCTGATTAAAAAAACGACTGATGGTAATATTTCCCTGTATTTCAATGATTGATTTCTTGTTGAACTTTGCCATTACATTCTGATGTTGTCAAAAGTAAGATTGTTTTTTGCCCACTGCTGCATCAGCAGTGCCCAGGACAGGCCTGCTACCTGTTAGAAAGAAAAAGAATCAATGAATGTGATGGATGGATGGATGGATGGAACAACAGCGATTTCTTCAAGCCTAGGGTATTAGAAATTTCCTGAAGGAACTGGTATTTGAGCTGTGCCGTAAAGGCCAAGGAAGCTTTACATGTGTGAGATGGTAATAAGGGCAAATCTGGGCAAAGCAAACATCTTAAGCAAAAGCTTGATGGACGAGAAGAGTTCGACTGAAGTTGGCAAGTTAGGAAGTGATGGAAAATAAGGTTGATGACTGAAAATGTGTTTGACATACTTGGCAGTCCATTGAAGGGACTTAAGCTCCTTGAGGGCAGGGCCAGTTCAGGGCTGTGTTCCCAGAGCTTAGCACAGTGCCTGCCACCCTGATATAATGGAATAATAAAAAACTTGTGGACAAAGGTTGACCCTTGGCCACTTCTCTGAAGTCATCCCTGTCTGTTTTCCTGGCTCACTCTTATACTCTGTTGATAGCCTTGCCCTCTCTTCTTTTAAACTTTTTTTCTTTTAATAAATTTATTTATTTATTTATTTTGGTTGCCTTGGGTCTTCGTTGCTGCATGTGGGCTTTCTTTAGTTGTGTCGAGCAGGAGCTACTCTTCGTTGCGGTGCGGTGGCTTCTCTTGTCGCGGAGCACAGGCTCTAGGTAGTTGTGGCACGTGGGCTCAGTAGTTGTGGCTCGTCGGCTCTAGAACACAGGCTCGGTAGTTGTGGCTCGTGGGCTCTAGAGCACAGGCTCTGTAGTTGTGGCGCATGGACTTAGTTGCTCCGTGGCATGTGGGATCTTCCCTGACCAGGGCTCAAACCCGTGTCCCCTGCATTGGCAGGCGGATTCTTATCACTGCAACACCAGGGAAGCCCAGCCTTGTCCTTCTTAAACTTGACTCAGAGCTTTTGCATTTGCTTGTCCCATTTCCTGAAACATCTCTTATTCGGCTCTGTCCTCTCTGACCTTCCTGCTCTTCCTTAAACATACCAACCTGAGACCTTTGCACTCGCCCTTTATTTGATCACTCTTCTTGGAAAATTCTCCCCACCTGTTTTCATGGGACTCAATCCCTTCCTTCATTTAAACCTCTGCTCAAAAAGCTCTTTCACTTCCTCTAGAAGCCTTCCCTCCCAGCCTATGTAGGGAGTGCCTCTCTCCTTCTGTCACTCTCAATCCCAACTTTTATTTTTCTATTGTTTTAATTTTCTTAATAGCATGTATCACCACCTTACATTGTTAGAGTTGTTTCTTTACTGTTGGCCCCCTCCCTGTTAGAATGTAAGCTCTCATACGGTGGTGAGGACTTTTCTTGTTCACTGCTATTTCCCTGAAGCCTACCTTGAGCAGTGCCTGACACATAGAAAACACTTAATAAATATCTGTTGAATAAACAAATAAGTAGTTTAAGTACCTTTTTCCTAAAACAGAAGGATTTTTTTTTAACTTTATTTTTTGGCTATACTGCTCAGCATGTGGGATCTTAGTTCCCAGGACCAGGGATCAAGCCCGTGCCCCCTGCCTTGGGAGTGTGGAGTCTTAACCACTGGACCACCAGGGAAGTCCCCTAAAGCCTTTTATGTGCATCCTCCAATGTACCTTTAAACTAAGTCCTAGAACTTTAAAGGTAGAATGGACCACATTAGAATTATGTTACCCGTTCAAAGCATTTTAAAATGACACCAACGAGGCCCAGACAGGTAAAGCCCAGGATGGAAGCCAAATCACACAGTTAATTGGTGAAAAAGCCAGAATTGGAATCTTGGTCTCCCCAGGCCTACTCCAGGCTTACCTAACCCAGGCCAGTTCCTGCCATCTGCCTTCCTGAGTATAAGAGGAATGGAGATTTGAAACACTGTTATTATTCATTTAACAGGTGTCTGTAGATAATTCACTGCTACCACCAGACTTGGTGCTATGGGCTCTGTGTCATATAAAGGTGAATGAGGCACAGTCTATATGTGTGCATGTTGCACAAACAAGCGATCACAACTGAATGTGACAAGTCCTATACCAGAAACATTATAAAGAGCTGTGGGAGCACCTCCAGAGGAAGGAAGGATTATACCTAAGGAAATGAGAAGCAGTTCTACTGGAGGTGACCCGTCCGTTCAATTAAATAAACGTGTATCAAGCGCCAGGCACTGCACTGGCATGGGGCTGGAAGATGTCTAGACGCTGCATATTTGCTGTCAAGGAGCTCAAAGCCAGGCCACAGGCCTAGAAGCATAGACAAACCTGTTACAACAAAGGCCCTGCGTCTGAAGTGCAGGGTAGCACAGCTCTGGGAACAAGAAATGTGTGTGTGTGCACGTGTGCACGTGTCCTGGAGAAAGTGGTGCCTCAGTTAGGTTTTGGAGGATAAATAAGAATTTAAGGGGTTGTAGGTAGAAAGAGGAATAGATACAAAGGCTTTCCAAAGAGAAGCAAAAATACTAGTAATTATAGAGTGTTCACCTGGCACCAAGCGCTATACTAAGTGCTTGGTGCCAAGCACTCTGTGACATATGTCACGAGAGACACCCCTTTTTTAACGTAATGGTCCTTTCTTGGATAAAAGGTGACACTCAGCCCCAAAAGAGCCTACCATACTCCAGACACATCTGTCCACCCATCCATCCATCCATCTGTATCTATTTATCTATCAGCATCATCTACCTATCTATCCATATCTCTCCCAGTGTTCATTCAGGAATCAGATATAGGATTTTCTTTTCTTCAGAAATTATAGTTTTCTTCTAATAAGCAGAAAACACATTTTCAAAAATATTGGCTTAAGTATTCCTCTATTAGGTTGGCTGAGTGATTTTTTTGTTGTTGTTGTTGTTTGTTTGTTTGTTTGCCGTACGCGGGCCTCTCACTGCTGTGGCCTCTCCCGCTGTGGAACAACAGGCTCCCGACGCGCAGGCCCCAGCGGCCAGGGCCCACGGACACAGCCGCTCCGCGGCATGCGGGATATTCCCAGACCAGGGCACGAACCCCTGTCTCCCGCATCAGCAGGCGGACTCCCAACCACTGCGCCACCAGGGAAGCCCGGCTGAGTGATTATTGAGCGAAAAGAGAGTATGGAAGACAGGACTGTGATTCATATTTAAATACCTTGAAAGGAGCTCTCTTGGTGATATATTTCATCTCGTCACCCTAAACTGTTTAAAGTGACATTCCAGGAACTTGTGGTTTGTCAGAGCAGTAGTGGTTATGAATTGGGAGCTTTAGTTCTATAAACAGTGAGGACTCAGTAAAGTTTATGTACAGCTGGAGGGCTCAAATGGTGGACCTGCCAGGAATGCTCCAGAGCAGCAACTCCTTAGGGGAAGCTGTGTATACCATTGTCGTCCGTTGAACTGGGCAGTCCTACATGTTTTCAGGTTGATCAAGGAACTGTTTCCTTGGCAAAAACCCACAGAAGCATTATTTTTCCTGCAAGAGCATTATTTCTTCTGTGAAAACAAAAGGACTGCAGGATTGTAATCTCTGAAGGAAATGGGGGCTGAGGGGGAAGGCTTTGTAAGAATCTACTGTTTAGAATGGAGAATATTTGACTTACTTTAGTCATAAGAGTAAAGGGTGGGATTCCTTTCTCCTTCAGCTCTAATATCTTCCAACTTTATCTGTATCCTCTTGTACTTCTTTCCCTCCAGTCCCAGAAAAAGGTCTTTTCCTCTGCTAGAAGCTTTACCTGTTTTCAAAAACATTTCCCTCCCATCTCTTCCAACATTGAGGTCGGACTCCACCGATAATCCCTGTTCCCATTTTATTTTCAATCTCTTCCATTTTGCTGGCTTCTGACTCAAAGCTTATAGGTTTACACACGCTCTAATTTCTCCCACCTTTATAAGTTAAAGCTACAGACAAAATAAATATTCTTAAACTCTATGTTCCCTTTAGCAAATATATTTCTTCTCTCCTTTATGTTCTTAAATTGAGACATAATTGACATATAACATTATATTGGTTTCAGATGTACAAGATAATTATTTGATATGTATATATTGCAAAATGATCACCATAATAAGTCTAGTTATCACCATAACAAGTCTAGTCCATCACTATTACTATATTTTGTGTATTCTTAGCTGCATAATTTTCCAGATTTTATTTTTTAATTTTTACATCTCTAGAATCAGGATGTGAGGTACATAGTTTGCAAAATGGCCACCATGGTTCCCCTCCTTGTATCCATGTCCTTGGGTAGTTCTTTCCCACATGGATTCTTGACGTGGTCATGTGGCTTGCTTTGGCCAATGGAAGAGCAGCAAACTTGATGCAAGCAGAGGTTTGAAAAGCAATTGTACATTGGGGCTTGTCCCCTTTGCTGAGTTAGAGCCTTGAGACCACCGATTGAACATGCTTGAACTAGCTAACTGAAGTGGCCGTGTGGAAGAAAACTAAAGGACCCCAGCAAATAGCCTGACAACCATCAAACATGTGAGCGAGGCCACCCCTGGACCATCCGGCCCCAGTTTATCCACCAGCTGACCAGCTGCAAGAGAGAGCCCAAGAGAGACTAACAGAGGAACTGACTAGCTGAACCTGGCCCAAGTGCCAGCCCAGAGAATCATAAGCTAATAAACGATCATTGTTTTAAGCCACTTAGTTTTAAGGCGATTTGCTATAAAAGCTAATCAATATAGGATGCATCACCCAACAGATGATGTCTTGCAGTTATAATGCGCAACATTTTTTTTTCTTTTTCAGGGGTACATAAAGTAATGGTGCATCTTACAATTGATTTTGATTCAGATTGGACAAAATACAGTACTATACTCATTTGGCAGATGAGAAAGCTAGGGTCCAGAGGGTTTTTTGCCCTAGGTCTGCAACCGGTAAATTGTGGAATTTGAATTCAAGTGGTCTGACTCCAAAACTTTAGCTCTTAACCTGCAAGTAGTTCCACGCAGCTAGAGAGGGGAGTGGCCAGAGAGCTGGCTGGTGAGAAAAGCAACCAGCATCTTATGAAGGGCATCTCACAAGTTCTGATAAAGAGTTTGAATTTCATTGGTTGACAATGAGAAGCCAATTGAATTGGAAGATTGGGGTTCTTACAATTTCTATTTGATGGACTAAAAAACAATCTTCATCCCACCTCAAGAAACAGAAAGTCTAGTGTTGTGGGAGTGCAGGATAGAGTCTGGAAGTCCTGTCCTCATCCAACAGCTCTGTGTTGGGGCAGCCCTGAAAAGCCAGGAGAGGGCCTGGAGAGTGCCTCTAGGAGAGCTGGTGGACCCTCACCCAGGAGGAAGAGGGGCAAACCCAGAGAAGTCACTGCCTGCGCAGCTGTGGTCTAGCTCTCCCTCATAAAGTTAACAGAGTCGGTGGTCCAAGTGCATTTAAAAAATAAAAGGGATGTGGGAGACGGGAGGACTATGGCTTCATTAGGGCAACTAAAGACCATGTGATAATCATCAGTAGCTCCAGAACAGTGTCAGTTTGGAGAAATATCCTCCCTCCCTGTTGCTGGAAGCACAAGAGAGCTGCACTAGCAAATCTGACCAGTAGCACGGTAGCTCTGCAAAAAGTCCTGCCAACTGTGAAGCTAACGTAGCTTAATTTTCAGGTCCCCTCCTTACAGGAGCCCCTTGTAAGACCTGGAAAGGGCTCTAGCAACATGTTCACATAGTTCAATGTTTCTGCAAAATTTGCAAAAGTAAGATAATTTAACTGCAATCAGTTAACACTGTTGCCATTCTCTACTCCAAGTCCCCTCTGTCACCACCCCTCCCTTGGCAGTCCTGAAGTGGTCAGGCCGTTTTTGGCACCCAGCTAAGGGGAACTGGAGTTGGGCATATATTACTGTGGGTTTGGGGAGATATATATGGGATGTTCAGTCACTTGCATGCATATTTATAACCTCAAAGTGTAAGAAAGCCTTCAGGACTATTCTCTCTGCCAACGCAGGCAGTGTCCTGGCAGAAAAGCTCAGGGCCATTTCCTTATCAACCTGTCCTAAGGCATCTGGAAGTATTTGGGCAATGAAAGAGAGACACAGGGTGAAAGGTACATAGCCAGAAGCTATACTACTGAAAATTCTTCTGATCAGCGCTGGTTTAAAATGGAAAGCACTGGATCTGGTTCTCATCAACAGCTAATCAAAGCTATCATTAAAAAAAACTTCCATCAACCGTGCTTAAGGAAAAGAATGAACTTTCCTTCTATTCTCTCTGTAGAAAATTATATAATAAAAATGTCATATGTGGTCTTGCTTCCCCAAAATCCATACTTATTGTGAGAAAAACCCCAGACAAATCCCAATAGAAGGACATTTTACAAAATAAAATAACCAGTATTTCTCAAAACTGTCAAGGTCAAAAACAAGGATCGTCTGAGAAACTGTCACAGCCAAGAGAAGTCTAAGGAGGTGCAACCACAAAATGTAGTACAGTGTCTGGTCAGGAACAGGAAAAGGACATTAGGTAAAAAATAAGGGAATCTGAATGAAGTATAAACTTTAGTTATAAAAAAGTATCAATGGTGGCTCATTAATGTTAACAAATGTACCATACTGGGGACTTCCCTGGTGGTCCAGTGGTTAAGACTCCACGCTCCCAATGCAGGGGGCCCAGGTTCAATCCTTGGATGGGGAGCTAGATCTCACATGCTGCAACTAAAAGATCCCATGCGCCACAACTAAAGATCCTGCACCCCGCAACAAAGATCCTACGTGCTACAAATAAGACGTGGCAAGGCCAAAAAAAAATTCATTAAAACAAACATCTTGTTTTAATTCATTAAAACAAGATGGCAGAGTAGAAATACATGTGCTCACTCCCTCTTGAGAGAGCACCAGAATCACAACTAACTGCTGAACAATCATCAACAGGAAGACACTGGAACTCACCAAAAAAGATACACCACATCCAAAGACAAAGGAGAAGCCCCAATGAGACAGTAGGAGGGGCGCAATCACAATAAAATCAAATCCCATAACCGCTGGGTGGATCACTCACAAACTGGAGAACACTTATACCACAGAAGTCCACCAACTGGAGTGAAGGTTCTGAGCCCCACGTCAGGCATCCCAACCTGGGGGCCTGGCAACAGGAGGGGGAATTCCCAGAGAATAAAACATGGAAGGCTAGTGGGATTTGATTGCAGGACTTCGACAGGACTGGGGGAAACAGGGACTCTACTCTTGAAGGGCATACACAAAGTAGTGTGTGGATCGGGACCAAGGGGAAGGAGCAGTGACCCCAGGGGAAGACTTAACCAGACCTACCTGCTAGTGTTGGAGGGTCTCCCGGAGAGGCAGAGGCCAGCTGTGGCTTACCATGAGGACAAGGACACTGGCAGCAGAAGTTCTGGGAAGTACTCCTTGGCGTGAGCCTTCCCAGAGTCTGCCATTAGCTCCACCAAAGGGCCTGCAGGCTCCAGTGCTGGGTCACCTCAGGCCAAACAACGAACAGGGAGGGAACTCAGCCCTACCCATCACTAGACAAGCGAATTAAAGTTTTACTAAGCTCTGCCCACCAGAGCTCTACCCACCAACAGTCCCTCCCATCAGGAAACTTACACAAGCCTCTTAGATAGCCTTATCCACCAGAGGGCAGACAGCAGAAGCAAGAAGAACTACAATCGGGCAGCCTGTGGAACAAAAACCACATTCACAGAAAGATAGACAAAATGAAAAGGCGGAGGACGATGTACCAAATGAAGGAACAAGATAAAATCCCAGAAAAACAACTAAATGAAGTAGAGATAGGCAACCTTCCAGAAAAAGAATTCAGAATAATGATAGTGAAGATGATCCACGGCCTCAGAAAAAGAAGGAACGCAAAGATCGAGAAGATGCAAGAAATGTTTAACAAAGACCTAGAAGAATTAAAGAACAAACAAACAGAGATGAACAATACAATAACTGAAATGAAAACTACACTAGAAGGAATCAACAGCAGAATAACTGAGGCAGAAGAACGGATAAGTGACCTGGAAGACAGAATGGTGGAAATCACTGCCAAGGAACAGAATAAAGAAAAGAGAATGAAAAGAAATGAAGACAGCCTAAGAGACCTCTGGGACAACATTAAATGCACTAACATTCGCATTATAGGGGTCCCGGAAGGAGAAGAAAAAGAGAAAGAACCCGAGAAAATATTTGAAGAAATTATGGTCAAAAAATTCCCTAACATGGGAAAGGAGATAGCCACCCAAGTCCAGGAAGCGCAGAGGGTCCCAGGCAGGATAAACCCAAGGAGGAACACGCCAAGACATATAGTAATCAAACTGACAAAAATTAAAGACAAAGAAAAATTATTAAAAGCAACAAGGGAAAAATGACAAATAACATACAAGGGAACTCCCATAAGGTTAACAGCTGCTTTCTCAGCAGAAACTCTACAAGCCAGAAGGGAGTGGCACAATATATTTAAAGTGATGAAAGGGAAGAACCTATAACCAAGATTACCCAGCAAGGGTCTCATTCAGATTTGACGGAGAAATCAAAGCTTTACAGACAAGCAAACGCTAAGAGAATTCAGCACCACCAAACCAGCTCTACAACAAATGCTAAAGGAACTTCTCTAAGTGGGAAACACAAGAGAAGAAAAGGACCTACAAAAACAAACCTAGAACAATTCAGAAAATGGTAATTCAGAACACACATATCGATAATTACCTTAAATGTCAATGGATTAAATGCTTCAACCAAAAGACACAGGCTTGCTGAATGGGTACAACAACAAGACCCATATATATGCTGTCTACAAGAGACCCACTTCAGACCTAGGGACACATACAGACTGAAAGTGAGGGGATGCAAAAAGATATTCCATGCAAATGGAAGTCAAAAGAGGCTAAACAATACATTACTAAATAACCAAAAGATCGCTAAAGAAATCAAAGAGGAAATCAAAAACTACCTAGAGACAAATGACAATGAAAACATGACCATCCAAAACCTATGAGATGCAGCAAAAGCAGTTCTAAGAGGGAAGTTTATAGCAATACAATCCTACCTCAAGAAACGAGAAAAACCTCAAGTAAACTATCTAATCTAACACCTAAAGGAACTAGAGAAAGAAGAACAAACAAAACCCAAAGTTAGTAGAAGGAAAGAAATCATAAATATCGGAGCAGAAGTAAGTAAAATAGAAACAAAGAAAACAATAGCAAAGATCAATTAAACTAAAAGCTGGTTCTTTGAGAAGATAAACAAAGTTGATAAAGCTTTAGCCAGACTCATCAGGAAGAGAGGGCGAGAACTCAAATCAATAAATTTAGAAATGAAAAAGGAGAAGTTACAACAGACACCACAGAAATACAAAGCATCATAAGAGACTACTACAAGCAACACTATGCCAATAAAACTGACAGCCTGGAAGAAATGGACAAATTCTTAGAAAGGTAAAACCTTCCAAGACTGAAGCAGGAAGAAACAGAAAATATGAACAGACCACTCACAAGTGATGAAATTGAAACTGTGATTAAAAATCTTCCAACAAACGAAAATCCAGGACCAGATGGCTTCACAGGTGAATTCTGTCAAACATTTAGAGAAGAGCTAACACCCATCCTTCTCAAACTGTTCCAAAAAATTGAGGAGGAAGGAACACTCCCAAACTCATTCTATGAGGCCACCATCACCCTGATACCAAAACCAGACAAAGATACTACATAAAAAGAAAATTACAGTCCAATGTCACTGATGAATATAGATGCAAAAATCCTCAACAAAATACTAGCAAACAGAATCCAACAACACATTAAAAGGATCATACACCTTGATTAAGTGGGATTTATCCAAGGGATGCAAGGGTTCTTCAATATACGCACCTATGGTCAACTAATCTATGACAAAGGAGCTAAGGGTATACAATGGAGAAAAGACAGTCTCTTCAATAAGTGGTGCCAGGAAAACTGAACAGGTAAATATAAAAGAATGAAATTAGAATACTCCCTAATACCATACACAAAAATAAACTCAAAATGGATTCAAGACCTAAATGTAAGACCAGACAGTATAAAACTCTTAGATGAAAACAGGAAGAACACTCTTTGACATAAATCACAGCAAGATCTCTGTTGACCCACCTCCTAGAGTAATGGAAGTAAAAACCAAAATAAACAAATGGGACCTAATGATACCTAAAAGCTTTTGCAAAGCAAAGGAAACTATAAATAAGTCAAAAAGACAACCCTTAGAATGGGTGAAAATATTTGCAAACGAATCACCAGACAAAGGATTAATCTCCAAAATATGTAAACAGCTCATACAGCTCAATATTAAAAAAACAAAAAACCCAATTAAAAAATGGGCAGAAGACCTAAATAGACATTTCTCTGAAGAGATACAGATGGCCAAGAGGCACATGAAAAGCTGCTGAATATCACTAATTATTAGAGAAATGCAAATCAAAACTACAATTAGGTATCACCTCGTGCCAGTTAGAATGGGCATCATCAGAAAATCTACAAACAACAAATGCTGGAGACGGTGTGGAGAAAAGGGAACCTTCCTGCACTGTTGGTGGGAATGTAAATTGATACAGCCACTATGGAGAACAGCATGGAGGTTCCTTATAAAACTAAAAATAGAATTACCATATGACCCAGCAATCCCACTACTGGGCATATACCCAGAGAAAACCATAATTCAAAAAGACACATGCACCCCAATGTTCATTGCAGCACTGTTTACAATAGCCAGGTCATGGCAGCAACCTAAATGCCCATCGACAGACTAATGGATAAAGAAGATGTGGTACATATATACAATGGAATATTACTCAGCTGTAAAAAGGAATGAAATTGGGTCATTTGTCGAGATGTGGATGGATCTAGAGACTGTCATACAGAGTGAAGTAAGTCAGAAAGAGAAAACCAAATATCGTATATTAACGCATATATGTGGAATCTAGAAAAATGGTACAGATGAACCGGTTTGCAGGGCAGAAACAGAGACACATGTAGAGAACAAACATATGGACACCAAGGAGGGAAAGTGGCAGGGGGTGTGTGTGTGATGAATTGGGAGATTGGGATTGACATATATACACTAATATGTATAAAATGGATAACTAATAAGAACCTGCTGTTATAAAAAGATAAATAAAATTCTAAAATTCAATAAATAAATAATTTTTTTTAATAAATGAAAAGATAAAAACAGTAAAAAAAATAAGAGGTAACTAATAAGAACCTGCTGTATAAAAGATAAATTAAATTAAAAAAAGACACATGGAGTGGGATGAACTGGGAGGTTGGGATGGACATATATACACTAATATATATGAAATAGATAACTAATAAGAACCTGCTGCATAAAAAAATAAAAAATAAAATTCAAGAATAAAAAAATTAAAGAAAGCAAAAACTAAAAGCAAATGTACCATACTAATGTTAGATATTAATAATAGCAGAAATTGGGTGTGGGGTTTATGGAAATTCTGCAATTTTTCTGTAAATCTAAAACTGTTCTAAAAAATAAATTTTAGGACTTCCCTGGTGGCGCAGTGGTTAAGAACCCGCCTGCCAATGCATGGGACACAGATTTGAGCCCTGGTCCAGGAAGATCCCACATGCCTCGGAGCAACTAAGCCCATGTGCCACAACTATTGAGCCTGTGCTCTAGAGTCCACGAGCCACAACTACTGAAGTCCGTGTGCCTAGAGCCTGTGCTCTGCAACAAGAGAAGCCACTGCAATGAGAAGCCCGCGCACCGCAATGAAGAGTAGCCCCCGCTCACCACAACTAGAGAAAGCCCGCGTGCAGCAACGAAGACCCAACGCAGACAAAAATAAATAAGTAATAAGTAATAAATAAATAAGTATTTTTAAAAATAGAGATTATTTTAAATAAATAAATAAACTTTTAAAGAATCTCATATAAAGAAGCAATTACTGAGTATGCAGCCAAAATGGTAGGGGTAAAAACTTATTATAGAGGTCAGAAAAAATTAATGTTTAGATTTCTCCTAGTTTTTGTGAAGTGTATGGTGTTATAAAGTTTTAAAATTAGAAATTTATTGTTATTTCTTGTTTCAATCTATAGAAACGTTCTCTTTTGTATTCAACTTTGTAATTTTCTTAAGGAGGCCCTCTAAATTACATGAACTTCCAGTTCCACAAAACCTGGATCCACGCTTGTTTGATCATGTGTGAATGGTTAGAAAAGTATGTCCAGTTCAACAACTGAGTATGTACTGTGTGTAAATAGTATGCTAGGACTTGCATAGGCGTGTGGGGTGGTGGTGGTTTATGAGGATTAATAGGATACAGTGCCTGCTCTCCAGACACTTACAGTTTCATGGGGGAGACGGTTATATGTCTAATGTAGATGTCTACTGATGCCAACCCTTTCTTTAACCATCCACCTCCCAAGGTCTGGAAGTAAAAGCACATTGGCCATTATTACTTAATTAATTTATTTATTTTAGCTGTGCCGGGTCTTACTTGCATCATGCAGGATCTTCGTTGCAGCATGTGGGATTTTTTTAGTTGTGGCACACAAACTCTTAGTTGTGGCATGCATGCGAGATGCAGTTCCCCGACCAGGGATCAATCCTGGGCCCCCTGCATTGGGAGCGCATAGTCTTACCCACTGGACCACCAGGGAAGTCCCAGTCATTTTTTTTTAATTGTTCATACATTAAAAAATTTTTTTTATTGGAATATAGTTGCTTTACAATCCAGCCGTTATTAACTGATGTGGCTTAGTTCAGAGGACCATGCTCAAAAGCAACAGATGTAGACAATTAATAATCATCACAACTTCACAGGGGGCGACTGCAAGTGAGGGCTTTGGAGACAAGGCCATCGTCAACCTGCCCCTCAGCTTGTCTCCAAAGGAGGACTTTGACTCACTTTAGCTTCTCTAGAAGATTGATGTAGATTTAGATCTAGCTGGAATTAGCCACAAAATTCTAATCAAGCCAAAATGTAATGGGGGTGAGAACAACTGAGAAGACTCAAGCTTCTGTTAGGAAATTCGTTGCACTGAAACATCTAGTTGGCTCTTGGTCGCTCAGGTAGAGAGTCTTTTGGAAGAAATAAAGTAGAAAAGAGGTTTGAGAGTGGATTCCTACTTCTATGCGAGTCACAAAATGGAACCCCCAGCTGTGGAGTCTGGAACTTTCATTTAATGAGAAGACTGAGGCCAGAGGATGGCAGTCCTTGTGACACCCTTCTAAGGTCCGTACTCTTAATGTCATTTTACAGAGGATGGAATGGGGCTTTATGCAGGTTGGCCCAACCCCAAAGCCTGTGTTCTCAACTTCTGTGCAACACTGCCACCCATCATGTCTGTATCTGATGGTCACAGGACAACCCCATAAACTGTGAAAGTTTTTGAAATGATTACAGAGCAAAGGTTTTTTAAAAAGTCTTTGTGACCACCTAGAAGGGTGGGATAGGGAGGGTGGGAGGGAGATGCAAGAAGGAGGGGATATGGGGATATATGTATATGTATAGCTGATTCACTTTGTTATACAGCAGAAACTAATACAACATTATAAAGCAATCATACCCCAATAAAGATGTTAAAAAGAAGTGTTAGTGCCGAAAAGGACCTGAGAAATGATTTCATCTAGCCCCCTTAATTCCTGAGGGGAAACCTGAACTTCTGGGGAGTGAAGTTGCTTCCCAGCGTCACACAGTAGCTTCTGCCAGCGGGCTAGGAATCGAGATGCAATCCCCGGTTGTGTGCCAGTCCTGGTCTAGAGCCTGAATTAAGGGCTAGAACCCAGGGACAGGCATGCTCATTAGGAGAAAAGTGTCCCTGGAGAGGGAAGAGATAAGAGGAGGCAGCCAATGACAACTGTGACATGTTATGGGTGAAATTGAGGCCCCCCCCATTTATATGTTGAAGTATTAATCCCCAGGACCTCAGAATGGGACCTTATCTGCAGATAGAGTCTTTACAGAGGTAATCATGTTAAAGTGAGGTCATTATTGTGGACCCTAATCCAGTTGGACTGGTGTCCTTATATGGAGAAATCTGGACACAGGCACATATGGAGGGAAAGCCACACAAGGAGACATAGGGAGAGGACGGCTCTAGAGAGAGGCCTGGAACAGAGTCTCCCCCACACAGCCTTCAGAGGGAACCAACTCTGCTCTCACCTTGATTTTGAACATCTAGCCTCCAGAACTGTAAGACGATACTTTTCTGTTGCTTAAGCCACCCAGTTTGTGGCACTTAGTTATGGTTGCCCCAGCAAACTAATGCACCACAGACCTTGGGAAGCATCTGAGGAGGCACCGGGGCTGAAGGACCAGCAGGCGAAGTCAGGGGGCAAAGGAGGGGCTGAAATGATGAAATTATGGGTGCGGAGAAGGAGACACTGGCAGAGATCTAAATCCAGGATTAGCAAGTGGAAACCCATACAAACGGAAGTGGAGTCCATTTTTTTCTTTTAAGTGGAGAGTCAAGATCTAGCAGATCTAGATGAGAAGGGGGCCTAGGAGAAGTGAGCTGTTACAGAGGCCGCCGGGGTGTGGGCTGCCTCACCATCAGCTTCTGGAGCAGTGAGAGAAGCCCAGCGGGAAGTCCTTAGGAGATAATCATGGAGTCAGCTGCAGTCCACTTTGAGGGCTCAGTGAGCACAAGTTCACCGGAATGTTAAGTACAAGTACACTTGCACGGCCTGACTATTATGGACGTGCTCTGGAGGCCGACTGCCTGAGTTCCCAGTGACTTTTGCCCTCACTAGCATTCAACCTCTCTGGGCCTCAGTTTCTGCATCTGTGAAAAGGGAGTAATGACTGCACCCACCTCATAGGGTTATGATGAAGATTCAATAAAATAATGTGTGTGAAATGTTTCAGTAAAAGTTATCTGTCATTATTAGAGGTGTTTATTGCAACAATAATTCTTCTCCTGCCTCCAATTCCAAGCAGTACTAGATAAGAGCCCTCCACGCACTGCGGGGCACAAGCGCCACTGTAACTGGGACCACCGGTATTCGAGGTTAAGGATACTGGCAGGCCACACGTGCTAAGAGGAAAAATAACATTTGGGCTCACAGCCTGAAAAGAATTGCGTTGGCTTCTGAAAGCCCCAAATCGGCGTCTCATGCTCGCAGACAGAAGTCCTCAAAATAGCACAGCCAGGACTGAGCAGTGGACAGGCCACAAGAATTGTCAGGTGAACACTGCCCTTGAGCTATGTCGAGCATGCGCTCTGCTCCACCTATACCTGGGCTCATCTGTCTGGGTTGCTTCATGTCCAGGGCTCTGCAGAAATCCAGACCAGAGCCTTCCCAGCCAGGGAGTGTGGCGAAACTCTATGTGGGGGCCGTAGTGAAACCAGGTTAAAAGGGGTTACGCACGTCGCTGCCAACGAAAATAGGAAAGGAAAGTCCTCGGGCCCCCAGGGCCCCTTCCTGCAAAAGCCCCCTCCCGCCAAGGAGTCAGCGGGGCACGCGGTTGCGGGTGGAAAACGCAAAACGGCGTTTCCCGGCCGCCGCGGCACCGCAGCCTTCCGGGCTGAGCCACCACAATTTACCCCTTGCCCTTCCTCGGACTCATTATGAAATCCACGGCAGTTCGGACGACTAGAGATACGTGTGCCCCGGGACACTCCGTGCCCTCCCGGCATGCACGCGACCAGACTGGAAGGCTAGCTCGCGGCGGGCGGGCGGGGCGGGGCGGGGCCTGAG
>NW_006793664.1:1369647-1405424 GCF_000442215.2 Lipotes vexillifer | reverse complement strand
GCCGCGGGGAGCCGCATCCGTGCCCGCTGCGGCGCCGGCGTCTCGGCGGGGCGCGGGGCTGAGGCTGCCCTGCCGGCCCGAGCCCAGGAGGTTGCGGCCGTAGCTGAGGCACGCGAACAGGGCCTCGGCTCGCAGGGACGTTCCGCTTTACCGGCCTCTGCCCCGTGGCTCCTCGGGTTCCCGCCGCAGCGGAGGCCTCCGGGCCGCCCTAGCCGCCGCAGTTTCCCTTGTCGGAGCCGGGGATGCCGGCCCGCAGCTCCCCGCGGGCGGCGCGGGCTTGGGGCTGGTGCACGGCGTGGTGCATGTGACGCGCGCCACCGGACCGGGTCCTTGTTTGTGTGGCGGCGGGGACCGGCCCGGCGGGAAGCTGGACCGGGAGCTGCAGATACCAGGCAATGATCCCGCGGGGCCGTGACGGTGCTTTCTGGGCCGCGGCCTCCTTCCTGCCCCCGTGGCGGGGTTTCAGGCGCTCTCGGACCGCGCGTGGAAGCATCGGAGCAGGCGGTCTCCAAGCCTCGGCGTGACGGTAGCCCCTGCGCGCAGCGCCCGCGGGAGGGTCAAAGGCAGCATCAAAAGTCTGTTGCCACCATGTGGAAATTCTCGCGGTGCCTGCAGAGGAGTGCCCATATCCGCTGCACATAGCCGTGATGGAGTCATTTAAAGAGCCTGGCATGTTTTGAAATTAGGAAGCAAAAATCATGTTATCTATTACCTTGTAGCCTAGACGGTGACTTGAATGAACACGTTCACGAGAACCGAGAGACAGATGCTCATGCTAATCAGTGTGTACGTTAGAATTGCAGACTCCTTCCCCACCCCACTCACTTTCAAGGTTATGGAGCTTAACTAAGACCATTATAAAAGTGCCCTTGCCTTTTAAAGTTCAGACTTTTAAGCTTCTTGTTGATGCAGGAATATACAGAGTGCCCTGTTAATATTCTTACTTTTATTTTTGACCTTTGCTTAGCATAAGAGAAACTGGTTAAATTTCAGTTTCTGACACAGATTTCATCTGTGATTATCTCAATGTAAACAATTATTTGCTTAACACTTAACAAACAAAAAGCCAGTCAAAACCTCTGGTTTGAGTCAGCATTTTCAGATGGAGGTGGCAGGTTAGATTGGCTTAAAACTTAAGGTCTGAGTTGACAGTCTGGTTGAGTGGGCTTGAGAAGGTGGGACTTTCAAAGGAACCTTCGCTTGCCATCAGGGTAGAGCCAGTCCTGGGAGACTTTTTTTCTTATTCTGACTCAACTGGGAGAATCCCTTCCTAGTATGAAACTTGACTCCTCATTTGGAAAAGACTGCATTAGACCAAAGTCTTTCACAGCTAAAATTCTGTGACTAGAAAAAGCAAACCCTGAAGAGTAGCACACTTCATACCTCCCTCCCCCACTTAAAATAAGATGGAAGCATCATAGACCATGTGTTACAGATTTCTGTTTTCTGCATTTGCTGTAAAATGAAAAGACTTTTATTAAATCACCCTTCTCTCACAATTATAAGCATGTTGACCTGTTTCCTTCCCGTCTCTGTTATGCATAGTTTGGCAGTATTTTTATTATCGTTGTGGGCAGCCTGACTAAAAAGAATCTCTGGGCTTTTAAATTTGGGGCATTTAAGAGATAGATACTTGTGACAAAGGCAGGTGGAGACAGGTGTCTGTTTATATCACAAAGGTCAAGTGTTCATAACTGTCTCTGCTTCTGGTTGAGCTTTGGAATAGCTGACAGTGTATCGCATGCCACAGTGTCCTGCTTGATATCCAGGGCTGGTTACATCTTTGGTTTTTGATGTAGCTGTCTTGTGGAAGTTTGGAGAAGGGCCTGGGGAAAGATCATGTTTTGTCATTACAGCTGGGGATTTCTCCTCTCTCCCTTCAAGTTTCACTTTTCTGGAAAGAGGGAGACTGTAGGAATAGTAGTAATTTCTAGATGTGATACTCAGTAACCTTGGGGGAATAGATAATTTTTTAAGGTCAGTTGCTGAATTTATTGTGCAAATTTGCCACCTATGTCCATTATTCTTTTGCATTTACTATCTGTTATAACCAAATTCTGTCAGTGTTGACAGAATTAATCACGTTTTGTGAACAGTATTGTTTGGATGATGCAATGTGTTAGACTCCCTGTCTTAGAAAATACAAAAGAACATCCTTTAAGGCAGCTCAGAGCTGTAGTTATCCTAAGTCCTCTTCAAGCTCTGCTGTCTAACAGGCCGTGGCCAGTCAGGAGGGAGATCAAAGATGCCAGAGTTTTTATTGAAGGTTATCGGTCCAACTTGATGTGCAGACAAACACATTAGAGTCACTTTGCTTTGACACTCTTGCCTGGAGGCCAAGTCTCAGGGAACAGAGAAGGTGCCAGGGGTTGAGTTTGAGTTTCAACGTTCTAGTACTTAAAGGAGCTTTGGAGAGCTTTTAAACAAGCACAAGCCCTGAAGTCATAGCTGTACGTGATGAACTAGAAGGTAGTGGCAAACTTACCAGTGCTTGTGTCCGCAACTCCATGCCATTTCCTCCCCCTTTCCTCATCTAAAATGCTGAATGCCAGCTCTTAAGAAATCCTAGTTTGTGTAAGCTCGAGGTGATACATAATTTGTACCACAGTGACAAGAGAAAAGGGTCACATAATTTGAGTTCGGTTCGTTTTTCTGCTTTCTCACATCCTAACATTTAGAATTTCTTAACTGTGTTGGAGGCGACACAGTTATTAGTCATAACTTTTGTGGAATCAAGAGGGAAGGGAGAAATATGACAGAGCCTTCCCTGAAATTTGGCCGGCTTGGAGGGATGGCACTTTGGCCAAAAACTTAGCTGGGGGTGAGGACTCTGTTTCCCTGCTGCAGAGGAAGGCCAGCGTCTTGTCTCTAGAATCTAAGATTTCAGGACTGGTGCCTCCATGTAGTTTTCAAGTTTTAAATAAAATTTGAAAGCTGTCTAATATCTAAGTCAAAACCATTTGCCTCAGAAAATCTGTATGTATAAATAAAATTATATATATAAATACAGTATACAATAAGACATTTTTATAATATATACATTTAATGTTGTAATAGAAATCTATGCTTGTTATAGAAAATTTGTGAACTATGAAAAAGAAATCTGGGAGTTCCCTGGTGGCCTACTGGTTAGGATTCTGGGCTTTCACTGCTGTGGCCCGGGTTCAGTCCGTGGTCGGGGAACTGAGATCCTGCAAGCTACATGGTATGGCCAAAAAAAACCCCCAAAAATCAAAAACCTCTCTTCAAGAGATTGAATATTAGTAACATTTTCATGTATTTCCTTTTTGTGTTTTTCCAGATTTTTTTTTAAGCTTAAGTGTATATTTTTAATAGAAGATAAAATTTTTGATAAATTTTAATCACCTAAGTTATATCGTGAACAATTTTTTTCATGTTACATACTGTTGAAAAAAAATGAGTTTTGAAGGTGACTGCCTTATATGGTTTATGGGATATGCCATAATTTATTTACCTTTCCCCTATTGTTGGATATTTAGGAACAACTGTCTATTTCAGAACAGTTCACCAAGCTTCTTATATATTTCAGTATATATTTTTTTAAGTTTGGGCATGTTCTGCTTTAAAATTGTTGAAATTGACAATGATTTGGAAATTATTTTTATTAGTGTATGGTTTTAATGGACTTTTGGGTTCATGTGTTCTAGTCAAAAGCTGTTCAAATAAGGATTTCATGCTTTGGAAAGATAAGTGAAAAGAAGTTAGGGCATCATAGGAGGAAATGTGGGCTGCCTTTTGCACCATTTCCTCATTCTAGAGGGACTTCTGATAAATGTATTATCTGTCCATTTGCACACTTATTTGGCCGCTATGGAAGTTGGCACTTTCCCCACAGGTTTGTTGTGGGGAAAATGTCCAAATACGTAAGGCCAAAATGCCCTGAGTACCATTTATTCTTTTGTTAACCAGAGTAAAGAGAAAGTTCCTACAGGAGCTCGTTTCTCCCTCCAGGCTCAGCTGTCAACTGCAGAGCAAGCTAGTGTCAGCTGAGTGGACAGGATAGGGGGTGATGACAGCTCATAGCGCCAGGCACTGTTCTTGGTGCTTCAGATCTGTTAACGCATTAATCCTCCCACCTACCCTGTAAGGTAGGTCCTACTTTTATCCATATTTTACGGAAGGTAAAGGAACAGGTGCAGGGATTAAGTCTCCCAAACCAGGGTTTGAACCTTGGCAGTTTGGCTTCAGGGCCGGAGCGCCTAATGGCTTGGCTCTGCTTCTTGAACTTGAAGGGTTCTTAGTCCGGGGGGCGGGCTGGAAAGTTCTAGGTTATCCAGCAAGACTGAGGACAGAGCTGGTTCTTCTTCCATATCATTGCTCCTTGGTCATCCCCTGTCTCATTCACACGCTGTCTTTACTACCAGCGGGCTGAAACGACAACAGATTTTGATTCAGCTCCATTCGGCGAGGGATAAGATCACTTGTTACACAGCTGTGACGTTCTAGAAAATTAAAGAGTAAAAGGCTTTGCCTGCCCTGCAAGTCAGTCTTGTTCTAGATCGTGCTGGAAACTTTTAATAGACAAGATAATAGAATTGTGGGTTTGCAGGGTTTGAAGGCACAGAGGTATAGTCCAGTGGTTATGGCCTCCTTTCCCCAGGACAGTTTTAGGCAGAACCCCAATATATGAAATAAATAAAAGCAGGGCTGCCATGGTTTAAGGAGGGAGGGGTGGGAATCCCAGATCGCAGAGACTCAAGACGCGGCTGCTTCCTCACCTCTGAGACACTCCAGTGCACCCCAGGTTCCCCGGGGCCCTGAGCCTAACTCACTTATCGCCCGATGCAGTACCTGGTGCAGGAGAGGAGGTGACTTACCAAGGTTACACAAACTGTGTTCCCCTCGGGCCGTGACACACAATGGCGTTTGTTCCTGGGCCCGATGCCTGTTCGAGGAACGGCTGGACCTCGGGGTCATCCTTGACTTGTGCCCCAAGATCCTGCCAGTCAGCAGGTTCTGCTTATTCTGTACCATGCTGCCCAGCACACACGCATTTCTTCCTTTCATTGTCCATGTCACTGCCCTGATCCAGAGGCTGTCACCTCCAGTTTAGACAGCAAAAGTCCTTAGTTAAAAAAAGAAGGGGAGGATGATGACTCTTCCTAACACAGAGTTCGGATCGAATCCCTCCTCCGCCCAGAAGCCTTCCAGGGCCCCTCTGGAAGGCCCCAAGTCTTCACATAGCTTGGCTCTCTGGGGCTTCTGGGGTCTGGTTCCAACCTGCTGTTTCCCATGAGTCTCCCAAACCACCGCGAGCTGGGACTATTTTTTGTTTGTTTTGTTATTTTTTTGCGGTACGCGGGCCTCTCACTGCTGTGGCCTCTCCCGTTGCGGAGCACAGGCTCCGGATGCGCAGGCTCAGCGGCCATGGCTCACGGGCCCAGCCGCTCCGCGGCACGTGGGATCTTCCCAGACCGGGGCACAAACCCGCGTCCCCTGCATCGGCAGGCGGACTCCCAACCACTGGGCCACCAGGGAAGCCCAAGCTGGGACTTTTGGAAAGAGACTCTGGTGGCACAGGGTTGAACGAAGGCCTGTGCACCCATGACTCTGTCTTCCACCTGACTCGCCGTCCCGTGCCCCGGACGAGCCTCCCGGGCCTGTGTGCCCACCGTCCCCCGTCTGCAGTGACATTCTTCATCCCACCCTCGTTGCCCATCGCTCCACTCTTCAGAGGCACTTTCCCCAGAGGGACCGTCGCCGTCCTCAGACTCCGCATCACTCACTGAAACCCTCGGCTGACAGCAACTGGTGGTTAAAATGATGAAACACTCCCATTCCGGTTAGAAGACAGCTGCTACCCCAAGAGCCCTCACCCCTAATTCAGAAACTGAAGAGTTAGCGCCTGGCCGGGGAGGCTCTCCTGAGCCCTGTTCTGGTGGTTGGCCTCCTTCTTTTCCAGTTGCTTGGTGCCTGGCTGTACTGGTTACCCCGCGTTTTTTTGTTTTTTTGTTTTTTTGTTTTTTTTTTTTTTCTTGCGTTATGCGGGCCTCTCACTGTTGTGGCCTCTCCCATTTGCGGAGCACAGGCTCCGGACGCGCAGGCTCAGTGGCCATGGCTCACGTACCCCGCGTTTTGAGTGCCCCCCACCGCCCTTCCTTTGCCTCTTTGTACGCGCATAGCTCACTTCCCCACTAGGTCCCCCAGCCACACACTGAGCTCTGTGCATTTAGGAGACCTAGTCACTGTTGTTTCTGTGTTTTCAGCAGCGTTTAACTGTGTTAACGCCTCGCGGCTAGTAAGTGCTTAGTGTTACCTGATGATTGATTGAGACCAGGAGACATTCAGATGGACAGATGTCTCATAGACCGTGTCACTGACAAGAATGTACATTTCATCGTTTCAGGTTTGTATGTTATGATCCTGTGCAAGGCTTAGATCTTGTAGCTAAGATCAAGGTGTTGAAAATCTCTGGAGGTGCCCCAGACTGAGCAGCTGGCAGGGACCTTGCTGTCACACCATCCAACCAACCAGCTCACCAGGGAGGGACCCGCAATGCAGAGGGTATGCCCAGCAGCCCAAGCAGGCTAGATGCCGGAGGCGGTGCTGGGCTGTGTTTCCCTTCCTGGCATGAGTCAGAGAGCAGCACGTCAGACTCCAGGGCCTCTCTAGAGGGCACGCAGGGACTCTAGCTGAGGTCCCGGGACAGACCACCTCCAATGAGCCAGGCCCTTAGCCTGCCGGGGCCCTTGCCTAGAGTCTCCTTACTCCAGAGCAGCCCCCTCAGTCCGCTTGGCCTCAGCACTAGCCCGGGTGCCTTTGACGTGTGCTGTACTGCCCTCCCCGTCACGCTTCTTTCAATCACAGGGCGATGCGGAGTATTTTTGTCTCCCCCTGGATAGAAAGTCCGTGTGCAGCTTGGGCCGGCACTGTTACCCTGTGTCCTGGGCACCGCGGGCTTTTGCAGGAGCTCCGGTTAGCAGTTGTATTTACCACTGCCAGTAGTTGGGAACTGACAGAGACTCTAGCCAGGCAGGTGACAGAGAGGAGGTGGGGTGCTGGTCTCCAAGATGGGGTGCCTGTGCCCCGGGTTGGGGAGACCATCTATTAGGGTGCAGGTGGATGTATTAGAACTTCTGTAGATATTTATTTTTTAGCTTTCTTTTTAAATTCATAATTGTATGTTTCATAATGTTCAGAAAATATTTGTACATGTATACAGTTTATAAATAAGTGCATCTACATATCAGGGATACATTTACTTACGATTTTTGATGCATTGTCAGAAGTTTAGAGAGCCAGAAAATTAACTCCTTCTCTGCCACCGGTATGGCAAGACCCCTCCAAATGCCATTTTTAAAAGAAAGGAATTTGTTAGTTAAGGGGGGATAGACACTGCTTTGTGACTCTGGGTTGTGATTTGTGTCAAATTAGCCTCTGACTTTAGGAGAGCCAGGTTAAATCTGGAAGATGGTTTGCCTTTGGCCAAAACTTGACAATGTAGAAAGAAGCATCTTTAGGACAAGGATTTCATTTTTTTCTGTTTTATTCATTCACTCCTGTGCCTTAGGCAGTGCTTGATGTAGAGTGGGTGCTACCTAAATATTCTCAGTGTGTACATATGTACCTTTTTCTTGCATGACAATTAAATATCATGCTGGGTTGGCCACTTCAAGTCAATATTTGAGTTGGCTTTCTTTGTTTAAACCTTTGGTCAGTGGCTGGTTACAGCATCTGTGCCCGTTTTACTCCTCTTAACTAAGTTCTCAAAGCTGTAGGATCGTAGAGCTAAAACGGGCCTCAGAAGTGTCACTTGAATGATAAGAAGTTTGGGATTTGCTTTTAAATTGTTTTTTAAGAATGAAACAATGCTGACAAGATGTTGATCATTATTGAAACTGAAACTGGGGTTATTATGGGTACATGGTGGCTTCTTATACTACCCTGTATACTTTTGAATAGATTTGGAAATTTTCATAATAAAAATTTAAACCAAACATAAAGGGAAAATAAAGACCCCAAACTAGCGTCACCTGTTCCGAGGAGGTACAGCCAGATGGGACAATCTCTTTTTTTTCCCTTCCTTCTTTTAAACACTGGGTCATTATTCTATAATCCTCTGCAACTGGTTAGATTCATTTTGTCTTTAGCTTCCCCAGGGCTAATCACCTCTTATAGTTACCTGAACTCTGGGTGTAACCCTCGCTCACTGAGGCCTCCCTCATCCCTTCTCACACAGTGAGCCAAATCCTGCTTAAACCTTTTCTCTGTTTCTCCTGTCGCTTTCCTGCCGCACCACTGACGGCGTCCCCAGAGCTGAGATCTGTCAACGCTCACAAGTGGATTTCTCCCAAGTTTGGGAGTAGCTGGCCTCGCTCTCTCTCTGGGTAGAAATCTGCCTTTTATTCTGTGTTCCACTCACCCCTGCTTTGTTAGCCATTTCTCTGGTTTATCTGTCCCTTTGGAACCTTGGTCTGTTTTCAGAGGTGTAAGTATCTCTACCCAACCTTGTGTCCCCTCAGCCTCCTTATCCAGGTCACTGACATTTGCAACCTCTGGGAGCTGCAAGGGCTGGTCCTGCTTCCCTCTGGCTCCTGTACCAGCTTTGCTCAGACTGCCGCCAGGCTGCTCTCCTGGGAGAGAGGCGTGTCGGGGCCTCTGGTCTATGTCACTGTTGTCCTTAACCACCCGCCACCCCGAGTGCTGCCAGCACAGGCTGGGCCTTGACGTTTCCCCACCCCCAGCTGCCTCTGCCTGTTCCTGTCTGGCTCTCGGCTCACTGCACCGCCCTCCCTCCGTGCTCCAGGCCATACACAGTGCTTTCTCCCCTCTGGCTCCTGGAGCCCAGGGCCCTGCATGTTTCGGTTAACTCCTGCAGGTGCATTAACTCCTGCAAGTGAGTTAACTCCTGCAGGTGTGTTAACTCTTACAGGTTAGGGAAGATGGTGAGAGCTTAGATATGTATTTTCTGGGAGGGGCTTTCACCCCATTTGTCACTTTGCTGGAAGGACAGATTACCACCCAGGGCCCTTTCTGGAGCAGGTGGGAAATACATAAATACAGGAGGAAATGAACTGACCTGACCTAGTCATAGCTTGTTTATCTTGAGAAACTAAAAAAAAAAAAAAAATATATAGCAAAGTACAAAGAGTAATAAAACCATAAAACAAATACCCATAGAATTGATGGGGTTTCTTTTTTCTTTTTCTTTTTTTTTTTTTTTTTGCGGTACACGGGCCTCTCACTGCTGTGGCCTCTCCTGTTGCGGAGCACAGGCTCCGGACGCGCAGGCCCAGCATCCATGGCTCACGGGCCCAGCCGCTCCGCAGCACGTGGGATCCTCCCGGACCGGGGCACGAACCTGTGTCCCCTGCATCGGCAGGCGTACTCTCAACCACTGCACCACCAGGGAAGCCCTGATGGTTTTTTTTAAACAATGGGCTGTTTTCTTTTTATGTCCTGACATCACTGGGAGTTTCTGGGTGGGTGGGATCCTGTTATTTAGTCCCAAATGCCAGGACTGCCTGGCCAGCTTTTGCCTCTTTGAGCATCACCTTGGAGATGCTCTGTGGTGTTGGAGACAGAAGGGGCGAAGCTTCCCTCTGTTCCCCCTCCCTTCCTTGTCCCCCGGGGGGCCTATGCAGGCAGCAGGGTGGCTGGCTCAGGTTTTGCAGCTCACGGGGCACAGCCAGTACCTGGACAGAGAGCTCCGTGCCTGTGGGTCTAGCGTTCTTTCATGATTCTGTTCTGCCCCCTCCCATGGCCACTACCGGAAGTTGCTAGCTTTGGACAGAGCATCTGAAGGGACCCCAGGACTTCGGTGCCTTCTCTGTGTGCAGCTGCTCAAACAAATGGACCTCCTCGGGTCCTGAGGCCCTTAGAGGAGGGCCCCTGCCAGCTGGGTCCAGCCCTGGTCGTCGTGAAAGACGTGGGTCCTGTTTACCGTTCGATTGTTGCCCCTCCTCTCGGGGAGCCTTCTGCTTCAGGGTTTACTTTGTGGTTCATTGCATGCCAGGAAGGTAGAGAATCTTTTCTTCTCGATTGTTTAGTGGCCACAGGAATTTTATTTCTTCTCCAGCTATTATTATAACAGGCTCTCCTTGTGTTGCCTGACTGCCCCATACCACGGTGTCATTCTCTGTGACATGCAGGCCCCCAGACGTAATCAGGACCCTCCCTGTGCCCAGATCAGCTGAAACAACATGCCTGTCAGACCCACTGATGAGCGGGAAGCCTCGCCTGCAGGAGCTTCTTCTGTCTTGGTTCTCACAGAAGCCTGGGGTCAGCCTAACAAACAGGCGCCTGGTCTCCAGCCGCTGAAGCAGAGCCGGCTGACTGTGGGTCCGCTCTGTCCAGGGCTGTTCCCTTCTCTGGCTCTTCCTAGGAAACGGCCCTGCCCCGTCGTGACTCATATCTAGATACCACTTAACAGTAGTGAATCGCTGTTTGAAGACCAGTGGAAACATCTTGCTTCTCTTCGGAATGTTTTTTTTTGAATGGAAACATTTCCTCTTAAATGCATGCCACTAAAATTTCACCCTAACAGAGAGGCTTTTAGGTGCCCTGCATGTCTTCACCAGGCAGGGCCTGACTATAATGATCGCTTTCCCAAGTGGGTGTGCCTGGCAGGTCTCTGTATCTGTGCCGAAGAGACGGGGGAGAGCTGTGGGCTTGGTGGGTTTCTCTCTGGGGAGTGCTGGGCAGGCCCTGCTTCGAGCACTCGTTGCATCCCAGCTGGCCACCCACCCATCCGCGCTCTGGGCCTTTCTGAGGGCTCCTCACGCCAGCCCGCCCTTGTGTTCCAGCCCCTGGGCAGTTTCTCTGGTTGGGAGGATTTGCTTTCCTTTCAGAGATAAAACTCACTTACAGAAGTTGGTGGCCAGCCCTGGGGTCAGGCCCTGGACTCAGCCCTTCCTCTGGCATTGGCTGTTCTATTTAAGAAAGGGGTTTGCTGTCTTGTCTTCCTCATGGGCAGCCTTGATTTGTTGTAAACTAACCTGCAATCACATGTCTGAATGGATTTCTACAAAGGAGAAGTGAGGACTCTTGCCCTTAGATGACCTTGGGAGTGGCATCATACATAAGTGAAAGAGTTTGAGAAATAGGCAATGGGAAGATGGGAAAATGGACATTCTGAGGTAGCCTCTCAGTCAGTGGCTTGCCATCCTGTCTGCTGGTTTGTTTCTTTCCCCTTCAGGTCCCCTGGAAGGTGCTGCTTCCTCCCAGCTCACTGC
This sequence comes from Lipotes vexillifer, assembly GCF_000442215.2. Lineage (NCBI taxonomy): Eukaryota > Metazoa > Chordata > Mammalia > Artiodactyla > Lipotidae > Lipotes > Lipotes vexillifer. The sequence continues at coordinate 1,394,229 of NW_006793664.1, read as the reverse complement.
CTCATAGCAGCAGCGAGGGTGCCAAGGGAAGATGCTGAAGTTTGGAAATGGCCTGAATACCCCCTTTCTCTTTGGAGAATCACAGCTCTGTGTTCACATCTTCCGGAGGCTTGCAGTAGAGAACTGGGCGGAATCACAGAGGGTCGTTCATGACTCAGGAAGTGTTTAGGAAGTTCCTGTTCTGGGCAGGGCACCATGCTAAGCACTGAGGGCATCTTGAGACGGTTGGGCCAGGGCTCCGGTCCATGAGGAGGGGTAGCATCTCCCCAAGGGAAGCATAAACTCGCCATGAGCGCAAAACGGGAGACGCTAAGGACCACACGAGGGCTACAACTAAAGAATTCCTGGAATTCAGAGGAAGGACTCCTGGCTTCTGACCGAGTGGGTCCTGTAAGAATTTATTCGGGAAAGCCTATTGGGGTAGGATTTGGACATCTTTTTTATTTTTTGGCTGCGTTGGGTCTTCGCTGCTGTGCGCGGGCTCCCTCTAGCTGCGGCGAGCGGGGGACACTCTCCGCTGCAGTGCGCAGGCTTCTCATTGCGGTGGCCTCTCCTGCTGCAGAGCACGGGCTCTAGGTGCGCGGGCCCCAGTGGTTGTGGCTCGCAGGCTCAGTAGTTGTGGCTCGCGGGCTCTAGAGCGCAGGCTCAGTAGTTGTGGCGCACGGGCCCAGCTGCTCCGTGGCATGTGGGATCTTCCCGGACCAGGGCTCGAACCCGTGTCCCCTGCACTGGCAGGCGGACTGTCAGCCACTGCGCCACCAGGGAGGCCCTGGACACCTTAAAGCAGGACCAGGGAGGAGAGCTGTAGGTGAGGGGACTGCAGAGTGGGTTTGGAGGCACAGGGACCTTCTTCTGGGCTTTGCGGGGCTCGTGTGGTGCAGCAAGGGCAGGGGTGCCTGGGAGGAACGGAGGTGGCGTGCGCTGTGGCACCTGCCTCCGTGGCGGCCCTGAGGCTGGGTGGGCAGGGGAGCCCGGAGGAGCAGGGGGAGAGGCGGGATCGCCCTTCCACTCGCGCCAGGACGAGGGCCCACACATGCCCACGGCCACCTCCGCACTTCACGGCTCCGCCACCATTCTCCAGACTCCAAAACCCACCTTCCAATTCCTTCTCTTTTTTCCATTTATATCCACTCAGTTACCGAATCCTGGTACATATTTTTTTTTCAGTGATTAAATTTTTTTAAATTCTGGTAAAATATGAGTAACATAAAATTTACCGTTTTAACCATCACTAATTGTGCAATTCCGTGGCGTTAAGTACATTTCCAGTGTTGTATAACCATTACCACACTCTAGTCCAGAATTTCTCATCTTCCGAAGCAGAAACCGTACTGTGAAGCAGTAAACCCCCCCACGCCCGTGTGTCTTTTTCTGTCTCTATGAATTCACCTATTTTAGGCCCCTGGTATAAGCAGAATCGTATGGTATGTGTCCTTTTGTGTCTGGCTTCTCTCACTTGGCATAACGTTTTCAAGGTTCACCCACGTCATGGCATGTATCAGAATTTCCGTCTTTTGTAAAGGCTGAAGAATATTCCATCGTGTGCATGCACCGCATTCTGTTTATCTCTTCACCTGTGGGTGGACATTGGGGGTCACATCCCAGCTTTTTAAAGCCCCATGTGTCCTAGCTTTTTGTCATCCTCTGCGTTGTGTCCCACGTTTGTGTAGATTTGAATCACCGTGTGCCTGGGTCCCAGCACTTGCCTCTTAAGGTCCAGTGGCCTTGCCCTCAGCCCAGCCTCTAGTCCTGTTCTTGTGTGGAGCTGGGCAGGGACCTGACCTTCCCCACACAGTTTCCTGGTCTTTGCACTGACGGTAACAACTCCGTGCAGTGAGGACTGTTACTATATGTGCTCTCATGGGTGATTGCTCAGCACCGGCCTGACACGTGCTACGTGCTTAACTCACAGTGGCCTCACAGACATCGTAACCTCACACTGATTTCCCCAAACATCTTCCTTCCCATCTCCCGTGCAGCTTACCCTGTCATGTGTTCCGGATTAACTTGCGCCAAATCCTTGAGCTGAGGTGGGGAGCTGCTTCTCATCCCCGGAGCCTGAAGTTATGCTCATTTTCTTAGGCCACACTCACCTCCTGCGTCCACACACAGCTCCCCCGAGATGGTGTGATGGCGTCCACAGTTTCTTTTGCACCTACTGGCACCTTGTTATTCTCTATTTTGTATCTGTATTGTTGTTATGCAGTTTACTTCCAAGCCTCATGAATGGCGTCTGCAAGTTTTCGAAGTTTGTACCCCCAAGTGGATATTAAATCATGTACATGTCCAATAGAAGGTGAGGTTTTCCCAAACCCTCTTTCAGTCCTCACGTTAAAGTCTTACCAAGCCTTTCACGCTACGGAGTGCTCTCTCGGGCACTTTATTTTGAACAACATCAGTAGAGGGGGCACCCTGTCTTTTTTTTCATTTATTTATTTTATTTATTTATTTTTGGTTGCTTTGGGTCTTCGTTGCTGCACACGGGCTTTCTCTAGTTGCAGTGAGAGGGGGCTGCTGTTCGTTGAGGTGCACGGGCTTCTCATTGCGGTGGCTTCTCTTGTTGTGGAGCATGGGTTCTAGGCGCGCGGGCTTCAGTAGTTGTGGCTTGCGGGCTCTAGAGCGCAGGCTCAGTAGTTGTGGCGCATGGGCATAGTTGCCCCGTGGCATGTGGGATCTTTCCAGACCAGGGCTCGAACCCGTGTCCCCTGCATTGGCAGGCGGATTCTCAACCACTGCGCCACCAGGGAAGCCCGGGCACCCTGTCTTGAAGCCACACCTGCCAATCCGAATCTTGGGTTCTTGTAAAAATCTAAGGCAAAGAAATTGAATGCTGGCTGGGTAATTACTTCTGGGGGTTGGACTTTACAAAGGCAAGCGTTGGATATTATTATAAAAACCTTTTAAACATCAGTTTAAAAAGCAGTGAAGTATGTGGTTTAGTTATATGAATATGGACCCATAGGACAGATTTTTTTTTTTAACTGTCCTAACATTATACAGATGTGGTCCTGTGACTTGGGAGAATTTTTGCAGTGGTAGCTGCAGATGGGAGTTCAAAAAATGCTTCCACTTAACCAGCTTAAATGGAAGAGAAAAATGTGAAGGTATGCCACAGAAAACTGTTAATCCTCAAAATGTGGCTTTGGAGACTCTGAAGACCCTGTTGGAAGAAGCATGTTCAAAGACTTTGAATAAAATATTAATGAAATGTGGATAGAAAACCAGTAAATATTTCTAAAGTAATGTCTATTGTTGTGTGACTTAAATATATGTATAGCTTGGTGAATACAGAGACTGTAATAAGCAGGCATTTGACCAGTTTCATCTGATCCCTAAAAGTTTATCTGTTCCAGTTGGGCACGTTATATTTGGAATCTCTTTATTTTGGGATGTATGTGATAGTGGTGGCCGGTGGCCAGTGTGAACGGGTGAGGCCTGGCCCTAATCTTACTGGTAAAAAATCAGTCTAGCCCTATACTTGCCTGTGAAAGCTTTGTGTCCCACTCTTGGACAGCTTTAAGGAGATGGGCAGGGAGTGCTCGAGTGTAGAATATTATTCAGCTTGCCTCGACTATTTCCGTAAAACAGTTTTCTAAAAACAAAGCATCTCCGCTCCCTTTGTCCTTTTAAAATCTTCTTGGAAATGGAACTGGGCATCCACACACAGAATCACTTTAATGAAAATGAGGCGGGTTTAAGGTTTACTATGCTTCCTTGGGGAGGAAAGCCCCAAGGCGGCGGTTGGGGAACTACTTGCTTCTTGTGCCTGGGATCCCTGAGTGACCCAGGTGGTCCTTGCCCTTCTTGTACTCAGGATGAGGAGATGGTCCAGGGGCAGCGGCCGCGGTCGGGAATCCTCCCGTGGGATGGGACTGGAGCATCAGACCTGGGCACCTCTGTGGAGCTTCTGCAGCTCCCGCTCTCTGCAGAGGGAGCCTGACTGCTCTTTCGGCTCCAGAGGGGGTGGTTCAGGCCAACCTAGCTTTTAGGTACTTTGCCAGCCAGGGTTAAGGAGCAAGAATCCAGCGGGTCTGGAGATGCCCCGTTGAAAGAACAGCACACGGTCTGGCTGCTGCTCTCTTGTTGCTCTCGAGGCCGAGCTGTGCCCAGCTAGTGCCGGACACAGAGGGCACTTTCAGGCCTCTGTAAATAGCCTGTTGTGCAGGGGAGGAGGTGGATAAAGAATGGCAGCATCTCGCCAGCTTGGCTTTTTGCTACTTGAAGGCGAGACGTCAGGACTTCATTTGCTGCTGCCGGGGCAAGGGTACTATTTATGTGGGTTTATTTGAGGGCTGCATTCCTGGTGACATAGTCCGTCAAACTGCTATTATTCAGCTGGATGAAAGCTCGAGGAACTTTAGAAGGAGAGACACATCCAGCTCACCCATTTGGGGGATTTATAAATGACACGAAGAAAATAAAATGCTAATGTAAGTATCCGTTTGCAGAATCGCAGGAGCTGTGCATGCGTGTGTGTGTGTGTGTGTGTGTGTGTGTGTGTGTGTGTGTGTGTCCATAGAGAATGATGCCCTTGTGAGTCACCTCTGGCCCTGAGCCACTTTTTTCCTGGTGCAAACAGAATGGTAAGAGGTGACCCTTTGTGTACAGTGGGCCTTGAACCCACATGCTCCCAGGCCAAGGTAAAGGGGTGAACGCTAGCGGTTCTGTAGGACATGGAGAGTGAGATGGATTTCAAATGCCGAGCTCTCCTAATACTGTGGCGTGTGAGTGCTGGAGGGACCTGTAGAGGCCGCCTGCTCTCATGGTTCCTAACCTGGGGTGTGGGCTGCAGGGGGCTTGTGAGCCCCAGGTGCAAACAAGTACGTGCATGTTCTTAGTGGAGCGAGTCAGCGGCCCAGCACAGGGTAAGAATTGTTTCTGTAGAGGAAAAAGCATGAGTTTAGTTGGGTTGGTGTCCCGGTCTTGGGAGATACCTTCTGGAAGCCTTGTTAAGTGTCCAGCCTCTGTTTCCTCATCAGATTTTATATTTTGATGTTTAAGTAAGACACACGATGTGAAAGCCTTTCCAAAACACCATGTTGATGCTAATTGTGTCATTTCGCTCTCTTCTTCCCAAAGTTCGGGCAGATGGATGCCAGCATTTCTGTTTTCTGACAGTCATGCAGTCCAGTTTCTATTCCCCTGCTCGTACATCTATTTCTACCCAGGTCTATTTAAAGGCATCTTCTGCTCTGGTTCTTTGCAGTGAGCTTGTGCCAGGTTTCCCCCACCAATTGGTACACTCCCCGTCATCCTGTGGTTTTAGACTCCAGCTTTATAGGAATTTCAAAAGACTCAACTGAGCGAGCTCACTTTCTGTCGGTGTGAGAGTAGCTATAGGGAAGGAGGAGCTGGCTGCCAGTAGCCTTGTGTGTGCAACAAATACTGGCCGCTTAAGCCGGCTTAAAAGCCGACTGAATCATGTTCTTAGCAAACAGCACCATGATTATATGCCTGGGCTATAAAAAGCTTCCTGAGATGGTGATGTGGAAATTTAAGAATTAGGAAAAAGATTCCAACTAGAGCACCGTTGGAACAAGCATAAAATCTGGGTTTTAACCGCTTGTTGGCAAGTACGTGAGTCTTGCTACTTCTTAGAGACCTGCTGGGACTGTCTTACGACGTGGTGTTTGTGTTCACCTGGAGCATTGAAAGGCTATTTATTGTGGCTAATTTTCTTTGAATGTAGGTCTGCCTCCATTTCTAAATAGCCAAAGTGCTGTTTCCTTAAGAGCAGTTAAATAGGAGGGAAAAGATTTATAATGCTCCCCGTTCACATTTAAGAGTTCTCCCTTAGTGGATCTACATGAGGTATTGCCTTTGTTCTTCACTGTGTGGACTGTAGTTCTCCCATGTATAGCATTAACCGATTTGTTTAGCAAAGTTGATTTGCAGCTTGTTACCTGGCTGCCAGCTAAAAGGCATGAATTAAACTGCTATAGCTTGTCATCATCACCCACTAAAGATAAGAATTTAGCTGGATTTAAATCCTTAGTGTTACAGATTAGTACCTAATAAAATGTTCTTGCATGGGTGCTACTGAATCAGCACTTTGCTGTTTTGTTTTGTTTTTTTTTACGTTTTCTTTCCTAAACTTATTTCTAGAAATAGACTTATTTCTTTCTTAGTATAATGCTACCGAATCAGCAATTTTCTGGGTTTTGTTTTTTTAAGTTTTCTTTCCTAGACTTACTTCTAGAAGTAGACATTTCTTCCTTAGTATAATGCTACCGAATCAGCAATTTTCTGGGTTGGTTTGTTTGGTTTTTTTTTAAGTTTTCTTTCCTAGACCTATTTCTAGAAGTAGACGTTTCTTCCTTAGTACAACGCCGTCTACTTGTAGCTTGCCTATTGCTGATGCTTAATATAATAGAATATAAAAAAAATTAATCACTTGTTTATGACTGTGTTTGTTTATGGGGGGATGATTTAATATTCTCACACAGGGATGTGAGTCTGTTGAACAACTCCTGTAAATTTGCACGATCTAGGTTTCATGAAAATGACTTCAGGGACTTTGGGGAGAGAGGAGGGAAGAGCAGGCTTGTGTGTAATAAATAGGGTGGGTACCTCCCATCCAGACTCGAAGTGCTGTGAGGTGATGAAGACAGCCAGAATGATTGGAGGGAAAGGCAGGTGTGCACATTATATGCATAAGGTTTCTATGCATCCGTGGGGTTGCAATACTGTTTATGAAATCTGACCACTCGGGGCCAGTAAGACCTGGACTTGATTTGTCTGCTTATCCTCGAAGTCTCGGTGTAAACATCCCCTCCTCAGAGAGGTCTTCCCTGATAACTGGATCTTAACGGTGCTAACACTCACTCCACCTTGCAGGCAGATACTGCTTGCTTATCTCCCCCACTAGCTGGTTAGCCCGTTGAGAGCCCAGACCAGGTCATCTGGCACTGTCTTCCCAGCTGCTAGCCCACACAAGATGCCCAGATTTGTTGAATGGCTGGGGTAGTTCAGTTCGAGTTATGAATTCATCTAGAAGAAACCTGCTGTCAGTGTACTGATCATCAGTTACTTTCTTGATCCTTCTTATGTCCGTTTGACATGACCACCCAACATCTGATCGTTCATTTCAGTGGTTTTAAAAAAAATATGCCCATTGTCTCTCCTTATTGGGATGCTGAGCAGAAAGAAAACAGTGTCTGTCTTCGGAACTGGCACCGGCATTGACACTCACTGGTCCTGTCCCTGCCCAGTGGGGTGACTGCGCCCAGCTTCTCATTGGCTTATCCTCCACTGTCTGTTCTCTTGGGAAGTCAAGTATGGATTTTGTCTGCTAGTTACCTTTAGCCCAGTGGGCAGCAGCACAGGACCGGGCATGTGACGGATGCCCTGAGAGACCTTGGCAGGCTGGCTAAGCACCGGGTGAGCACGTCCATCCCCTGCTCCGCCCCTACCCTGCGGCCTAGTCTGTTTCTGCGGTGGTGTGTCACCCAGCAGCCAGCTGTTGGTGGCACAGATGGTGAGTGATTTTATAAGTGCTGGTGCTTTCTCTGCACAGTTACGACCTGCAGAAATGCACTTACCTGCTCCTTCTCTGTTGTCATGTTAAAGCTCGAAATTGTCTGTGTGTCTGTGTGTGTGTATGTATGCCTACACAGGGCTGTTGTAGCACAAGATTGCATTACATTGCCTCCTAGAGAACTGACGGCCAGTGAAAGCCCCTGATATTCTGCAGCTCTGTGAAAAGATATGTACGGTGATGTAGATTTAAATTAGAAGAGGATTTCTATATTTGGGAAAAAAACCTGATTTTCAGTCTTGGGACCTAAGCTATTTAAAACACATAAAATAAGGAGCCCAAAAATACCATCTGAATTAATGATAAAGGTTAACACTTGTCGCATTGCCGGGCAGTTTTTGAGAAAAGTCTTTCAGATCATTTCCTAGGATTTCCTTCCCTGTACTGCCAAACATACTTTAGAGCAGTTATTCATCAACAATTTTCTAATTAGAATTATTCTTATTTGTTCTCTGTACTGCACATTAATTTTTACATTGATATATATATATATAAATTGTTTATAATATTCAATTTGAGGCTTTAATCTATATATGGGGCTGTTCATCTGATTTTCTTCTGTGTGTCTTGGCTTCTTAATTTTGTATGTAAACTTCTTGTAGTTGTGTCGTCTTTTGTTACCTCTGTCTCTTACTGTTCTCCATGCAGGACTAATCACAGAATGTCGGTAGAGGAAATAATAATAATGCCCAACATGGATTGAACACATTGTGGTGCCTCACACCATTGTAAGCTCTTTATGTGAACCATTTAGTCCTTATAAAAGCCCTATGAGATAGGTGCTGTTTTTATGGATGAGGAAACTGAGGCACAGAAAGGGCAAGTGATTTGTCCCCAGTCATACAGCTGATGAGCCAGAGAGGCGGAATTTGGCTCTAGAATCTGGGATCTTAAATACTATTTTGTACTTTCTCTCAAATACTATGCTATAATCTCTCTAGATATTTGCTAGATAAATATCTCTAGATATTTATGCACACCCTTTTATTATTTATTTTAGCTATAATAGCTTGAGGAATATAAGTGACACTGTTTTGTTAGAATAGCCAGCTCCAGTTTTCCCTGTGCTTATATGGCTGCTTTTGTGGTACAAAGAGCATGGGGAAGGTGAGGGGCCCACTCAAAACCCAGCTTGGTCTCTTTCACCAGCTGGGGAGCTTGTGCTGAGCTTTGTCAGAAGAAATGGAAACTGATGGCCTTTGGGTGGTTCGGGCTAGTTTCTGCTCTCTCTTCTCCCCATCAGCTGTGATAATGAGAGTTGAGTGTATTTGATTAGGTGGGAGAGAACAAGAGAGAGAATATAAGGCAAGAAAATAGTAACTTATGCCCCTTGTGTGGACATTTTATGGTAGGAATTCTGAGTGACTAAATCTTTTTAATGTGGTCAATGAAAACTTTACACAAGATGATAGAAGTAAAACGAATTCCTAAAATGTTTTTAGAAAAGTGAGATTTGACAGCCAGGAAAAGACCTGGACCATCAGCCTGTGGCTTTAATGCCCCCAACTGGTCAGCCAGCATCGAGCTGATGGTCCCGGGGAGTCTGGAGCAGCATCGCGCCGCCCTGGAATGAACGTGACGTTTTTCTCTCCGGCAGATATCGGTGTAGGGTGCCACCAACCCAGGATGATGCAAGCCCACGAGCTGTCCCAGTACTTTCGGATGCCAGAGATGGTTGACTTCCGGCAGTACGTGCGCACCCTTCCAACCAACACGCTCATGGGCTTCGGTGCGTTCGCAGCGCTCACCACCTTCTGGTATGCCACGCGGCCGCGGGCCCTGAAGCCACCGTGCGACCTGGCCATGCAGTCGGTGCAGGTGGCGGTAAGTGGAGCCTGGCCGCCCCCGGGCCTCTGCCTCTCTCTCCACAGGTTCCAGGCCCTATCGAAGGCGGCGTCGGGCACGATCCTAATCACAAGCAGATATTGGTGGGGCACTTTGTAAACTGAAGTGTGCTCCCCAAACAGAATTTCAGCAGTGATGAGAAGAGGAGGGCAAAAAAATAGGGCAGAGGGACACAGGCAGTGATGCTGCTTGGGTGTCTGGCCACATCACACGGAGCAGAGGCTCGTCCCCGTAATCTCATGGGGCTTCTGCCCTGCGCTGGGTCCTGAGCTGTGCCCGGAGGATTCTGAGAGGGGAAAGGACAGGCACAGGGTCCCTGCCCTCAGTGGAGAAGGGGGTTGTCAATTGTTAGAGAAAGAAGGATTTCACCTGTGGTTGTCTGATACCTGGAACACACTGCACAGGGGTTAAAAAGGACTCAGGTATTTCTTTTTTTTTTTTTGGCTGCACACTCATTAATTACTTCTTTATATCAGATTTTTTTTTAGTTGAGTTTTTAGAACAGTTTTAGATTTACAGAAAAATTACAGAATTTCCATACCCCACATCTATTTCTGCTATTATTAACATCTAACATTAGTATGGTACATCTGTTTTTTGTTTTTGTTTTTTTTAAGCTTTTTTTTTTAATTCTTGAATTTTATTTTATTTTTTTATACAGCAGCTTCTTATTAGTTATCTGTTTTATACATATTAGTGTATACATGTCAATCCCAATCTCCCAATTCATCTCACCACCCCCACCCCCACCCCACCGCTTTCCCTCCTTGGTGTCCATACGTTTGTTCTCTACATCTGTGTCTCTGTTTCTGCCTTGCAAACAGGCCCATCTGTACTGTTTTTCTAGATTCCACATATATGCATTAATATATGATACTTGTTTTTCTCTTTCTGACTTACTTCACCCTATATGACAATCTCTAGATCCATCCACATCTCTACAAATGACCCAATTTCATTCCTTTTTATAGCTGAGTAATGTTCCGTTGTATATATGTACCACATCTTCTTTATCCATTCGTCTGTCGATGGGCATGTAGGTTGCTTCCATGACCTGGCTATTGTAAATAGTGCTGCAGTGAACATTAGGGTGCATGTGTCTTTTTGAATTATGGTTTTTCTCTGGGTATATGCTCAGTAGTGGGATTGCTGGGTGATATGGTAATTCCATTTTTAGTTTTATAAGGAACCTCCATAGTGGCTGTATCAATTTACATTCCCACCAACAGTGCAAGAGGCTTCCCTTTTCTCCACACCCTCTCCAGCATTTGTTGTTTGTAGATTTTCTGATGATGCCCATTCTAACCAGCATGAGGAGATACCTCATTGTAGTTTTGATTTGCATTTCTCTAATAATTAGTGATGTTCAGCAGTTTTTCATGTGCTTCATGGCAATCTGTATGTCTTCCTTGGTGAAATGTCTATTTAGGTCTTCTGCCCATTTTTGGATTGGGTTGTTTGTTTTTTTGATGTTGAGCTGAATGAGCTGCTTGTATATTTTGGAGATTAATCCTTCGTCCATTGATTCATTTGCAAATATTACTCCCATTCTGAGGGTTGTCTTTTTGACTTGATTATAGTTTCCTTTGCTGTGCAAAAGCTTTTAAATTTCATTAGGTTCTATTTGTTTATATTTGTTTTTACTTCCATTACACTCGGAGGTGGATCAAAAAAGATCTTGCTGTGATTTATGTCAAAGAGTGTTCTTCCTGTTTTCATCTAAGAGTTTTATACTGCCCGGTCTTACATTTAGGTCTTGAATCCATTTTGAGTTTATTTTTGTGTATGGTGTTAGGGAGTGTTCTTATTTCATTCTTTTACATGTAGCTGTCCAGTTTTCCTGGCACCACTTATTGAAGAGACTGTCTTTTCTTCATTGTATATCCTTGGCTCCTTTGTCATAGATTAGTTGACCGTAGGTGCTTGGATTTATCTCTGGGTTTTCTATCCTGCTCCATTGATCTATATTTCTGTTTCTGTGCCATTACCATATTGTCTTGATTACTGTAGCTATGTAGTATAGTCTGAAGTCCAGGAGTCTGATTCCTCTAGCTCTGTTTTTTTCCCTCAAGATTACTTTGGCTATTCAGGGTCTTTTTGCCTCCATACAAGTTTTAAGATTTTTTGTTCTAGTTCTGTAAAAAGTGCCATTGTTAATTTGATAGGGACTGCATTAAATCTGTAGATTGCTTTGGGTAGTATAGTCATTTTCACAATATTGATTCTTCCAGTCCAAAAACATGGTATATCTCTCCATCTGTTTGAGTCATCTTTAATTTCTTTCATCAGTGTCTTATAGTTTTCTGAGTACAGGACTTTTACCTCCTTAGGTAAACCTTAGTTAGGTTTATTCCTAGGTATTTTATTCTTTTTGTTGCAGTGGTGAATGGGATTGTTTCCTTAATTTCTCTTTCTGATCTTTTGTTGTCAGTGTATTGGAATGCAAGAGGTTTCTGTGCATTAATTTTGTATCCTGCAGCTTTACCAAATTCATTGATTAGCTCTAGTAGTTTTCTGGTGGCGTCTTTAGGATTCTCTATGTATAGTATCATGTCATCTGCAGACAGTGGCAGTTTTACTTCTTCTTTTCCAATTTGTACACCTTTTATTCCTTTTTCTTCTCTGATTGCCATGGCTAGGACTTCCAAAACTATATTGAATAATAGTTGTGAGAGTGGACATCCTTGTCTTGTTCCTGATCTCAGAGGAAATGCTTTCAGTTTTTCACCATTGAGAATGATGTTTGCTGTGGGTTTGTCATATATGGCCTTTATTATGTTGAGGTAGGTTCCCTCTATGCCCACTTTCTGGAGAGTCTTTATCATAAATGGGTGTTGAGTTTTGTCAAAAGCCTTTTCTGCATCTACTGAGATGATCATATGGTTTTTATTCTTCAATTTGTTAATACCACATTGATTGATTTGTGTATATTGAAGAATCCTTGCATCCCTGGGATAAATCCCACTTGATCATGGTGTATGATCTTTTTAACGTGTTGTTGGATTCTGTTTGCTAGTATTTTGTTGAGGATTTTTGCATCTATATTCATCAGTGATATTGGTCTGTAATTTTCTTTTTTTGTAGTATCTTTGTCTGGTTTTGGTATCAGGGTGATGGTGGCCTCATAGAATGAGTTTGGGAGTGTTCCTTCCTCTGCAATTTTTTGGAAGAGTTTGAGAAGGATAGGTGTTAACTCTTCTTTAAATGTTTGATAGAATTCGCCTGTGAAGCCATCTGGTCCTGGGCTTTTGTTTGTTGGACAATTTTTAATCAGAGTTTCAATTTCATTACTTGTGATTGGTTTGTTTTTATTTTCTATTTCTTCCTGGTTCAGTCTCGGAAGGTTGTGCTTTTCTCAGAAATTGTCCATTTCTTCCAGGTTGTCCATTTCATTGGCATAGAGTTGCTTGTAGTAGGCTCTTAGGATGCTTTGTATTTCTGCGGTGTCTGTTGCAACTTCTCCTTTTTCATTTCTAATTTTATTGATTTGAGTCCTCTCCCTCTTTTTCTTGATGAGTCTGGCTAATGGTTTATCAATTTTGTTTATCTTCTCAAAGGACCAGCTTTTAGTTTTATTGATCTTTGCTATTGTTTTCTTTGTTTCTATTTCATTTATTTCTGCTCTGATCTTTATGATTTCTTTCCATCTACTAACTTTGGGTTTTGTTTGTTCTTCTTTCTCTGGTTCCTTTAGGTGTAAGGTTAGGTAGTTTATTTGAGGTTTTTCTCGTTTCTTGAGGTAGGATTGTATTGCTATAAACTTCCCTCTTAGAACTGCTTTTGCTGCATCCCACAGGTTTTGGATGGTCGTGTTTTCATTGTCATTTGTCTCTAGGTAGTTGTTGATTTCCTTTTTGATTTCTTCAGTGATCTCTTGGTTATTTAGTAATGTATTGTTTAGCCTCCATGCGTTCGTGCTTTTTACGTTTTTCTCCCTGTAATTTACTTCTAATCTCAGTGTTGTGGTCAGAAAAGATGCTTGATATGATTTCAGTTTTCTCAAATTTACCGAGGCTTTATTTGTGCCCCCAGATGTGATCTATCCTGGAGAATGTTCTGTGTACACTTGGAAAGAAAGTGTAATCTGCTGTTTTCAGATGGAATGTCGCATAAATATCAATTAAATCTATCTGGTCTATAGTGTCATTTAAAGCTTTTGTTTGCTTATTAATTTTCTGTATGGATGATCTGTCCATTGGTGTAAGTGAGGTTTTAAAATCCCCCACTGTTGTTGTGTTACTGTTGATTTCCTCTTTTATAGCTGTTAGCATTTGCCTTATGTGTTGAGGTGCTCCTATGTTGGGTGCATATATATTTATAATTGTTATTATATCTTCTTCATGGATTGATCCCTTGATCATTATGTAGTGTCCTTCCTTGTCTCTTGTAACATTCTTTATTTTAAAGTCTATTTTATCCGATATGAGTATTGCTACTCCAGCTTTCTTTTGATTTCCATTTGCCTGGAATATCTCTTTGCATCCCCTCACTTTCCGTCTGTATGTGTCCCTAGGTGAAGTGCATCTCTGTAGACAGCATATATACGGGTCTTGTTTTTGTATCCATTCAGTGAGCCTGTGTCTTTGGTTGGAGCATTTAATCCATTGACATTTAAGGTAATTATCGATATGTGTGTTCTGAATTACCATTTTCTGAATTGTTTTGGGTTTGTTTTTGTAGGTCCTTTTCTTCTCTTGTGTTTCCCACTTAGAGAAGTTCCTTTAGCATTTGTTGTAGAGCTGGTTTGGTGGTGCTGAATTCTCTTAGTGTTTGCTTGTCTGTAAAGCTTTTGATTTCTCCGTCAAATCTGAATGAGACCCTTGCTGGGTAATCTTGGTTATAGGTTCTTCCCTTTCATCACTTTAAATATATTGTGCCACTCCCTTCTGGCTTGTGGAGTTTCTGCTGAGAAAGCAGCTGTTAACCTTATAGGAGTTCTTTTGTATGTTATTTGTCATTTTTCCCTTGTTGCTTTTAATAATTTTTTTGTCTTTAATTTTTGTCAGTTTGATTACTATATGTCTTGGCGTGTTTCTCCTTGGTTTTATCCTGCCTGGGACCCTCTGCGCTTCCTGGACTTGGGTGGCTATTTCCTTTCCCATGTTAGGGAAGTTTTTGACCATAATCTCTTCAGATATTTTCTCGGGTTCTTTCTCTTTCTCTTCTCCTTCTGGGACCCCTATAATGCGAATGTTGGTGCATTTAATGTTGCCCCAGAGGTCTCTTAGGCTGTCTTCATTTCTTTTCATTCTTTTTTCTTTATTCTGTTCCACAGCTGTGAATTCCAGCATTCTGTCTTCCAGGTCACTTATCCGTTCTTCTGCCTCAGTTATTCTGCTATTGATTCCTTCTAGTGTAGTTTTCATTTCAGTTATTGTATTGTTCATCTCTGTTTGTTTGTTCTTTAATTCTTCCAGGTCTTGTTAAACATTTCTTGCATCTTCTGGATCTTTGCCTCCATTCTTTTCCCGAGGTCCTGGATCATCTTCACTATCATTATTCTGAATTCTTTTTCTGGAAGGTTCCCTATCTCCACTTCATTTAGTTGATTTTCTGGGGTTTTATCTTGTTCCTTTGTCTGGTACATAGTCCTCTGCCTTTTCATCTTGTCTCTCTTTCTGTGAATGTGGTTCTTGTTCCACAGGCTGCAGGATTGTAGCTCTTCTTGCTTCTGCTGTCTGCCCTGGTGGATGAGGCTATCTAAGAGGCTTGTGCAAGTTTCCTGGTGGTGGGTAGAGGTGGGTGCTGCTCTGGTGGGCAGCAGAGCTCAGTAAAACTTTAATCTGCTTGTCTAGTGATGGCCCCCCCCCCCCCCCCCCCCGTTAGGTGTTTGGCCTGAGGCAACCCAGCACTGGAGCCTGCAGTGTCCTTGTCCCTGAGGTGAGACGCAGCCACCACCACCACCACCACCACCACCACCCCCACCTCTGCAGGAGACCCTCCAAAACTAGCAGGTAGGTCTGGCTCAGTCTCCCCTGGGGTCACTGCTCCTTCCCCTGGCTCCCAATGTGCACAGTACATTGTGTGTGCCCTTCAAGAGTGAAGTCTCTGTTTCCCCCAGTCCTGTCAAAGTCCTGCAGTCAAATTCCACTAGCCTTCAAAGTCTGATTCTCTGGGAATTCCTCCTCCCAGTGCCGGACCCCCAGGTGGGGAAGCCTGACATGAGGCTCAGAGCCTTCACTCCAGTGGGTGGACTTCTGTGGTATAAGTGTTCTGCAGTTTGTGAGTCACCCACACAGCGGTTATGGGATTTGATTTTATTGTGATTGCATCCCTCCTACCGTCTCACTGGGGCTTCTCGTTTGTCTTTGGTTGTGGGGTGTCTTTTTTGGTGAGTTCCGGTGTCTTCCTGTTGACGATTGTTCAGCAGTTAGTTGTGATCCTGGTGCCTCTCACATGAGGGAGTTGGGACTTGGGGAGTTCTAATAGGATGAGGCCGGACTGGGAGCCTGCAGGGTTAATGTGGCTGCAGAATTTAGGATGGGCGTGAAGAATCAAGGACATTCAAGAGGTGTGTAAGGTGGGATAGGGAGGGTGGGAGGGAGGGAGACGCAAGAGGAAGGAGGTATGGGAACATATGTATATGTATAACTGATTCACTTTGTTATAAAGCAGAAACTAACACACCATCGTAAAGCAATTATACTCCAATAAAGATGTAAAAAAAAAAAAATTCAGGAAAAAAACAAAGAGATGTGTAATGTAGAGTTGGGTGCCATGGTTGTGTTTAACTTGGGCAAACAAAAGGTCAGGCTCTCATCGCTCTAAGAACCAAGCAGAGGGTGGGGAGGTGATCCGGAAGTCCAAAGGGAGGGTCTCAGCGCTCCTGCTCTACCTTCCTTCCCTCAAGAATCTCTTTTTAAGGTTAATAGAAAAGATGATGCAGCCAGGTGTTCACTGGTGCTTTGACTTTTTTTTTTTTTGCGGTACGAGGGCCTCTCACTGTCATGGCCTCTCCCACTGCGGAGCACAGGCTCAGCAGCCATGGCTCATGGGCCCAGCCTCTCCGCGGCATGTGGGATCCTCCCGGACCGGGCCACGAACCTGTGTCCCCCGCATCGGCAGGTGGACTCTCAACCGCTGCGCCACCAGGGAAGCCCTGATGCTTTGACTCTTCACATACTCTCTGTAGTTTTCTGCTTTCCCCTACCCAGGTCAGAATTCATTTTCAGGATTTATGACTCACAAAAGAAAAGCATTGGGAAACAGAATCACCTCATATACTTTTAATTGTAGCAGTGAATGGTCGCCCCCCACCCCCTCCCTGCCCTCCTCTGACCCGGACCGATGGTCACGAGCAGGAGAGTGTGTCCTTCCAAATGAAGCCCTGGCCTAATTAATACCGTTTTGTTATTTATAGGGTTTCAGTTCTTTGTTTCATTTCAGACAATTTCTTGGATTCATTAATGTGAAACTCTTAAAATATATAAAATGATATGTCAGTGTAATTCATGCCAAAATGTAAAAATAGAATGAACTACTGCTGAGGAAAGCTGGCTTTGTATTTTATTTCTAGTTAGAAGGTAAACTTAGTATTTCACAACAGCTAGTCATATACCAAATGTAAATAGAATTTAATTTTTTCTAATATGTGTGAAGTTTTTGGCATCCCTTCTCTTCTGGCAGAGGACCTGGTGTCTCACCGTAGCATTGCCATCACTCTGAAAAGAGTACTTGGCCAGTATAGATTTAAGATATTTTTAATTAAGCAGTAACTGTAAAAAATAAAAAAGCCAAATTCTTATCGTATGAGAAATTGGAGAGGCACTTACAATGTGGTTTTTAAGTTCCAGTTTAGCATAAAGTCATTGAGCCTTATTAAAATAATCATACATGTTCTCTGTAGAACCATTTAAAACTGCAGATAAGCAGAAAGAAAATTAAAATCTCTAATTCCATTACCTGGGGTATGGGCTTCCTGATTTTTCTCCTTGCTTATAGGAATAGATTTAGCTCTGATTTTCAGAATTTGTAGGTCTTAGGAAGAGATACAAAATTTGCTTTGCATATCTAAAAAAGAACTTAAAATATTGAATTTGGGATTATGATACTTAGTAATATAGATGCTTTTATCTAGCTAGCATCGTCATATGGACTTCCATGGCAGAAAGAGTAACTTAATTCATTAAGTGTTAATCAGGAGCCTGTCTGGCTGGCACTGTTGAAGGGGCTGATCGGCCGAATAAAGTATTGTTGCTTTGTTCCCACTTTGAAGCCAAGTAAGCACCATTTGCCCATCCCCACCTTCACACCCCCCTCCCATTTTGCATAGGCAGTTTTTTCACCCTCCTCTTCCCGTAAGCTCTTCATGGCTGTGAGAATGAGAGGAATCTGCCCTTTGGGTTTGGCTGCATCTCATCACTACCCACATGGGCTGCTTCTCAGTCACACTTTTCTTTTAAAGCAGCAGCACAGAGGGGACTTCCCTGGCAGTCCAGTGGTTAGGACTCCACGATTCCACTGCAGGGAGCGTGGGTTCCATCCCTGGTCACGGCACTAAGATCCTGCATGCCGCACAGTGTGGCTGAAAAAAAAAAAAAAAGAAAGAAACTAGAACCACGGTTCTTTATCAGGAAGAACTTGAAAGAAGCAAACTAAAGGTAGCACATCCAGCCTGTGGAAGATGTGCTCAGTAAATAGCAAGCCTTTCAAATTCAAAAGTCCCCTCCTCCAGGGAGGCCTCCTTGATGCCATTGCTCATCTGGACAAACCTCTGGCCTCCCAGCTCACGTGCCCACTGTGACACGGACTGGCATTCTTAGTCCATGTGTGCAGGTGCCTGTGGAGACTGTCACTCAGTAGGATTTCCCCCGTGGCTGGCAGAGTCACGCTCGACACAGGGTGTGGGTGTAAAGACCTCCTTGCAAACTGGCAAAGCAATTTCCACACGAGAAGAGAGCAGGTCGTTGTTTGAAAGCTTTTATGAAGTTCTTACCCTGGACTTGTGGAGACAAAGGGGTGATGATGGTGCCCCCCCCCCCAAAAAAAGAGTTGAACTCCTAGAAATAGTGAGTAGAATGGTGGTTGCCAGGGGCTGGGTGGGTGGAGGAAACAGGGAGAGGTTGGTAAAGGGTCCATACTTCAGCTGTCAGAGGAATAAGGTCTGAGGGTCTGATGTCTGACATGGTGACTGTAGTTGGTAATGTTGTATCGTGTAATTGAAATTTGCTGAGAGAGTAGAACTTAAGTGGCCAAAAAAGATTTAAAAGGGTAAATATGTGAGGTGATGGATGTGTTAATTCGCTCGATGGGGGGGGATCCTTTCACGACACATGTGTGTATCACATCACATTGTCCACTGTAGATATGTTACAGTGTTGTCAATTACACCTCAGCAAAGCTGGACAAACACAGCAAGAATGGCGATGCCCTTCGGGACCTGAGTGGAGGGGCTTAAGCGGCTGTTGAATTGGGCAGGATGAGAGGCAGCAGCGTCGGGACGAGCCCAAGGGGAAGCTGCAGGGGCAGAGCAAGAGGAAGGCTGTCCAGGAAGGGCAGGTGCGGCCAGATGACGGGAACACTCACTCCTCTGACACAGCCCTGGGGGCGTGCAGAAGACTGGCAGGGACGTTAGCCTCGTCAGGCCTTAGTCTGAGCCAGGTCCACACTAGGAGAAAGGGAGCGGGCAGCCTTGTTCCTGCAGTCATATGTAAATATGAACATAAACGTGAACATCATTCTCATCTCTGGGAAGCCTGGGAACAGTTGACTAGGAGAGCGTGTGAGACTTTGGAAGAATCCCTTGGTTTGAGGCTGTGGCTTCATATCTGTCTGGAATCCTTGTGTAAATCTGTGATTAGGCATTAACGCTCACTTACTTAACCATTTGTAATTGCAAGCTTCTGTCACTGTTCCCCACGGTCTGTTCTTCCCTGTGATATGATTATGCATGTGGTCAGGTAAAGAGGTGGGCAGAGATGTGCCCTTCCAGCCCCACCACTGGCGACTTTGCTGCTGTGATATTCAGAGAATTTTCACACAAGTTTTCCAGAAACATCACAACTTCAGAGGGCATTTTCAGCCAGTTGTCCTAGCAGTTGGGGCACAGAGGGTGGGATGGAGGGGAAATGGGTTCAAGCCCTGGTCCGGGAAGATGCCACATGCTGCAGAGCAGCTAAGCCCATGCACGACAGCTACTGAACCTGAGCTCTAGAGCCCATGAGCCACAACTACTGAGCCCATGTGCTGCAACTACTGAAGCCCGCGTGCCTAGAGCCCGTGCTCTGCAACAAGAGAAGCCACCGCAATGAGAAGGCCACACACCACAACGAAGAGTAGCCCCTGCTCGCTGCAACTAGAGAAAGCCCGTGCGCAGAAACGAAGACCCAACGCGGCCCAATAAATAACTAAATAAGTAAATTAATTAATTAGCCTCGCCCCAAGCAAGGTCCACTCCTATCGAATGAAACATGGCAGATGTAGGCCTTCTGAGCCTCTGGGCAAAAACCCCGCCTTCACAGCAGCCTCTAAAGGGCCGAGCAAGGGTAAGGAACAGACGCGTTTCCTTCAGCCTGTGAGGTAGTGCCTCGCACGTTCTCAGTGGCCAGCACTCGGAGATGCTACAAGCAGGCTTGTTTTGCTGGACCAGTGTGTGTTTGCGGGAATTTGGATTTTGTGACTCTGAACTCGCTCCCCTTCCACGGAGGTGGGAGGGGGCTATTTTCCCTTTGTGCAGGTGGCTAGTTTTCTCTGGTGACCAGATTGACCTGTGTTTGGCGGCACAGAACTGGTTTGCTAAGTACTGAGTCAGCCTCCCCCACCCCTTAGGCAGGTCCTCCCGTCAGTACAGGGGGCGCTCAGGAAGCTGAGAACTAGAGAGGAAGCTGGGGTGGGGGGGCAGGAAAGCCTCCTGAGGATTAGAGGACAGTGATAGAGAACCAGACCCCCCCAGGTGGCCACCAGGATCTGGGCTTGTCTCCTGCAAGGTGGAGATGAACCATGTGTGGGCGAGTTTGAACCCGGATGTCCTACAGGCTGGTCTGAAGCTCGCTCTGCCGCATTTTAGACGTGGGATTGAGATGGGAAGGTCTCCCCACCGTCTGTTTGTCCATTTTCTCGTCCTCAAAGTGAATACTTCCTTCCAAACCTCCTGCACTCAGATAAGAACACCCAGCACCGGTTGTAACGGATGCTTCTGCCCCTTCTACACTCACTGTGTGTAAAGGATCTCAGGAAGTTGGCTGGTTAAGTGGTGAGCGCAAGTAGTAAACCTGAGGGTTCATGGTTGCATGGTTACATTTATGTCAACATAATGGAGGAGTCTAGGGATTTTTAAAATACCCTGTTCATTATCCTAAAAAAATCTGATTGGGAACATCACCTATTGGCTGGTCTTGAATAAAGGCCCTAGTTTGCTCTGTCAAAGATCTCGTGTTGCTGGATAGAACTGATGGCCAGAGAGCCTCTAGGTCCCCGGATGGAAAAGTCTCTTTGTGCCTGTTTATAAAAGGCTGCAGGTGATGGTGGCCTAAACAGGTAAGATGCATGTGAAATCTACGTGCTAGGAGGAGTGTATTTTACATGGACGATATTGGAAAGAGCAAAAAAAAGTCATTTTTACCCCCGAGAACTGTGGTTTCCACCTGCTGCTTTTCTCCCTAGAGGTGGATTAGATAAAATCCAGCCCAGTCTTCAGCAGCCTCTTTAGATGTTACTGGGTTCTCCCCACTCCCTCTCTGCTGTCCCTTCCTTCCCCTCCTCCCTCCCTCCCTCCCTCCCTCCCTCCTACTTCCTGCCCTCCCCCAATCCATCTCCTTAGAGGAAATAAACAGTAGTAACATAATAGGTGGTTGACTGTTGGGGCCATTTTCTAGATGGAGATAAATGGGACCACAATTTATAAAGCTCAGGCCTTTCTATCCCTGAGAAATCCTCAAGGATGTAACAATTTGCTTTTGCATTTATTCATTCATTCATTCATTCATTCATTTATATTTATTTTTGGCTGCGTTGGGTCTTCATTGCTGCGCGTGGGCTTTCTCTAGTTGCGGTGAGCAGGGGCTACTCTTTGTTGCGGTGCGCGAGCTTCTCATTGCGGTGGCTTCTCTTGTTGCGGAGCACGGGCTCTAGGCGCACAGGCTTCAGTAGTTGTGGCTCATGGGTTCTAAAGCACAGGCTCAGTAGTTCCTCGGCATGTGGGATCTTCCTGGACCAGGGCTCGAACCCTTGTCCCCTGCATTGGCCGGCAGATTCTTAACCACTGCGCCACCAGGGAAGTCCCTGCTTTTGCATTTAAATATGGGAGTGATGCAAAATGAGTCTCACCATCAAATGTTCCTTTTTCTCAAATATTGGCAAGAGCTCTAGTGCTGGAAACCATCGATTCACAGATGTTCACTGTCTTCCTGTCCTTACTGCCCCTGAGGGGAACTTGAACTTTTATTTCCTAACTCAGCCCACATGGGGAGACTGACCTCTAGAGGAACCTTTGCTTGTATAGCCATTGCCAAATATCCTCGTGACCGCGATTTGACGGTAGGGTGGTCACTACCCACTGACTCACAATCTTTTCTTTTTTCAAAACTGGGAAAACTGTATAAACCACATTAAAGAGGAAAGAAAAAACCCTTAATCCTCCCTGACTCAATCTTATTGGCCAATTTCCTGCACATTCCACTGGGGTTGTCTGCATAGCTCTCCCTGTTTTTTGAGTACAACTGAAACCCTCACCTTCACCCCCGATCTGTAGGTTATGTCAGAAGTCCAGAAAGGCCAGATTTAAAATATTTCTTCATTTAAGTAGGTGTTCCTAGAAATAGCTGCATGTACTTGGATAACCCGATAGTTAAATGCCCTGCCTTTGAAATGGCTCAATTTTGTAGCACATATGGACTTTTGAGCTTCTGTTGCACTCAGCATGTAAGCCCTTACCTTGCAGGTGTAACTAAGGTTGCTAACACCCAGGGTTTATGGGTAGCACTTTTGCTCAAGATGAACGGTAACTCGTATGCACATCAAAAATGATGAGTCCTGGGCTTCCCTGGTGGCACAGTGGTTGAGAGTCCGCCTGCTAATGCAGGGGACATGGGTTCGAGCCCTGGTCTGGGAAGATCCCACATGCCACGCAGCAACTAGGCCCATGAGCCACAGCCACTGAGCCTGCGTGTCTGGAGCCTGTGCTCCGCAACAAGAGAGGCCCCGATAGTGAGAGGCCTGCGCACCACGATAAAGGGTGGCCCCCGCTCGCCGCAACTATAGAAAGCACTCGCACAGAAACGAAGACCCAACACGGCCAAAAATAAATAAATAAATTAATTAATTAATTTAAAAATTTTTTAAAATATTATTTCTAATTGTGTTAAAAAATGCACATAATGTTTACCATCTTAACCATTAAAAAAAAAAAATGATGAGGCCTTACGGGCATACTGTGATCATCATGGAGCAACAAAACACAGACCTTGTTGCTCGGTCTTCCCTACCCTCATTTCACTCAGCTCCTCTCCTGAAATTACAGAGTACGCCTTACAGTTAAGTGACAATGTGACCTGTCACCCAGTGTTTCACCTATACCTTAAATTGTACAGTTCTGGCATAGAATTCATTTACTGCTTTATCGTCAAACTTTTGCTACTTTGCTAATTAGAGTAATAATAAATGTCTTGTCCTTGGATTACTTTGCCAAGATGATGGCCTTACTTGGGATGTGATTAACTTTAACTTTGATTTGGCTGTTTTACCACCATGCTTCTCAAAGTCCTGAAGATCATATACCACCAAAATGGTAGCATAACCAAAGAATTACTTAGGCAAAAGTTTGTTATAAAACGATACTCGAGAGTAGTGATTCTCAAAGTAGGAACTGGGGAGTTGACCTGTTGTCTTGAAGAGATAGGGTCTCCATATATCCAGAGCTAAACTTAATCTCTTTTTTCAAACCTACCCCCAGTCCCTAGTTTCCTATTTTGGATAAACCGGAACTGCTGTTGTCTCAGGCCTCTGACTCTCCCTTCCTGTTTTCCTGCATCCAGTTACCTACCAGTCCCATTCATTCGTGCTTAGCGCCTCCAGTCTCACGCCCCTGCCCCAGTCCAGGCCCACGTCAGCTGGTCTCTGTCCATCTTGTTCCGTACACTGCTCACCCTCCTTGTAGATTTTAAAGCATTACCCGGGTCTTCACCACTCCCCTGCTGGGGACCTTAATGCCTCCAGGCTGGCGCACCAGAGTCCCCTTTTGCAGAGAAACAACTGAGTAGTGCCACGGATGAGTAGTGCCACAGATGAGTAGTGCCACGGATGAGCGACTGTCCTGAGGAGAGGTGTAGGTGGCACCACACTAGGCTGAGAGGTCATGAGGGCCTCTCTGCGGGCCACCAGGCTGCCTGGGCCTTCAGACCATGTGGTGACGTGCAGAGCAGGTCGCAGGTCGGGCGGGTGGCCAGGAGACAGCTATTTAATGGCGGCTGGCTCCTCTTTAGCAGGCACACCTTTTACTTTACTCAGCGTTTTTTCTCCTTCCCATTTTCTGTCTTTCAGTCTTCTGTCTCTCTCTTTCTGTCTTAGCCGTGATGCCCTGGGTCTTTGGGGTAGCTTCCTGGGTTGAAGAGGCTTCTGATGTTTACTATAAAGCCACGAATTGCTTCTGAATTTTAATCTGAATATTTGTTGGTGAAATGATATAGGCTAAGAAGGACTGGCCTTGTAGTTAGGACACGTTATCAGGTGTCTGAGTAACATTGTGCACATTAGTGTTTTACAGGAAAGTTCTTGTTTAACTAAAACTAACCCTGGACATGGACACGTGATATCCCCATTTTACAGAAAAGAAAACAGACTCCGAGATTAAGCAATAATAATGCAGGATTCTCAAGGGAAGAGATTTTTCCATCTTTATGTGCACGAAGAATAACTTCTTTGCTTTTATAAAGTAGCATGTTGTAGTTAATAATGGTATTTGGAATCATGGCTACAGGTCTTAGAAAGTTTCTGCCAAGATAAGACTGTATGATGATGAGAAAATATGATTGGGTGATATTTACCCCAGAAGACTATTAGCAGTTGTAGAGCAAGAGTTAAACACACATATGTAGCACATAGTAGATATTCAAAGAACGTATATAAACGTATAAGCAAAAAAAAAATGCCGGGAAGGAGCTCACCAAACTGATAACGGGCTAGTCATTTTTTTCCTCGACATACTTCTATACTATTAAACATTTTAATAAGTATATAAATGATAACTTTTTTTTTTTTTTTTTTTT
>NW_006793664.1:1335522-1369464 GCF_000442215.2 Lipotes vexillifer | reverse complement strand
CCCGTGTCCCCTGCATCGGCAGGCGGACTCTCATCCACTGCGCCACCAGGGAAGCCCTAAATGATAACTTTAAAAAATATATTTATTTGGCTGTGTTGGGTCTTAGTTGCAGCACGCGGGCTTCTCTCTAGTTGCGGAGCGCAGGCTCCAGAGCTCACGGGCTTAGTTGCCCCACAGCCTGTGGGATCTTAGTTCCCCGAGCAGGGATCGAACCCGTGTCCCCTGCACTGGAAGGCAGATTCTTAACCACTGGACCACCAGGGAAGTCCCCTATAAATGATAACTTAATAGGGGAAGGAAAGAGCTAATGGGAGGAGGAGTGAAGAATCCTTATTGTTAAAAAACAACACCAATAAGGAAAAGAATCCACCAGCACCTGTCTGGCTGTCTCTTTGCCTTATAAAGGGTCTTCACATTGGTCTGTCCCCTGGAGTGCATCCTGTTTCCCCATCAGCTCTGCCTCTTCAGACTCTTTCCTCTTTGAGACCTCACCTTTTGCCCCTTCCTGAAGCCTTTCCTAGTTTCTTCCTTCAAACCTCACGCTTGAAACAATGTCTCCCACTTTTGAACCATGCTTTCTTGTGGTACCAGAAGTCCTTGTATCATAATCTAATCTCCCCCCAGAAATTTTAAACAAAAATACATCTGTACCCCTTGCAGTATCTCTGGGGCCCCAGCATGCTGAGCTGCTCACTGGTTGAGAACTCCTGCCTCTTGAGATGACTTGCCAGTTAGGGGTTCTTGTCCATAACGGGTGGACTTTCTGAGCCAACAGATGGCAACTTAGAGGAGGGGGCACAACGGTAGCAGCTCTGCCTCCTTACAAGTGCTGCAGGTCAGTGTGTCCATGCACATCCTACATTTTATAGCTGATGATGGTAACTAGTAGATGCTACCTGAGAAACTGAATTTGGCAAAGAGAAAAAGCAGTACACATAATCTCCAAAAGAATATAGATAACATGATGGAAGTAAAACTGAACAGTGTGTTCTTTCCACAAGACCTGACAAAAATCTGTCTTCTGTGCTGCTGGCCACAGTTTGAGAATCAATCAGCACAGTGCATTTAGGGGGTTGGCGTCCAGTCCTCAGACTCTTCAGCCTTGTCTGGCAGGACCAGTGGTTAGAGGTCAGTGAGCCTCTTTTCTTTTTCCCTCAGTTGCTTCCTTTTCCCAGGGGTCCTGGATGGACATGGTCCCGGCCTTGCTTCTCTGAAGCCCGCTCTTGTCTCCAGGTGGATGATTTATGTCAGACACCAGCACATCCCGCCCTGGAGTTCATCCAGCAAATGCTCACCGAGCAGCTGCTCCCAGGCCCTGGAGAGGATTGAAGGTGCACACGGTAGACTTTTATTTTTGATGCTTTCTGCTGACCTGCTATCTGTCTGTCTGTCTTTTCCCCAGGGCAGCGATGGTGCCCGGAGATCCGTGCTGCTGGACAGTGACGAGCCCTTGGTGTATTTCTATGATGACGTCAGAACGTTATATGAAGGTTTCCAGAGGGGCGTACAGCTGTCAAGTAAGCATTTGACTGAATCCATGTGACTAATGCTTCATGCTTTTCCTTCAGAAAGAGGGGTCTTTCGTCAGAAAGCCATATTTGCTCCCAACTTCCTCCCACTCAGTCTGGCTCCCAGCTCCCTGTCTCCTCCCATAACTTCCACAGAGTGAGTCTCACTGCACACAGGTCCCGCTGGGTGTGCCCCGCGGCCAAGGGGCTTCCATGGTCACATATGTGTTTCATGGAGAGTCACACGTCTTTTAGCTCAGAATAGGCTCTGACGTTTCTTGCAGTAAAGAGACCTGTTTAATTGCACCTGATCCAACATTTCTCAAACTTGCTTGACCAGGAGACCCATATTTTGAGAAATAAACACTGACATCCAAGGAAGCGGGGTTCCATCAGAGACACTTGGAGGGTGTCGGCTCATGGGACTGCCCTTCATCCCTGAGGACGGCACGAAAGACCCCGGGTACCTGGAAGCTGCCCGGCCTTGCAGCCCCTCTCCCTCCTGCCCCATGTAAGAAACAAAATAGAAATAAAGAAACAAACAAAGACTCAGACCAAAACCCAGGGAGAAAACATTTCTAATCTGAATTCATTGTTTCACATCTGAGGACCACAGTAGAATCTACCTGATACTTTGTGGAATGAAAGATACAAACGAGAATCCAGGAATATTTATGCGTGTTAAAACGAGAATCTAG
Organism: Lipotes vexillifer; assembly: GCF_000442215.2. NCBI lineage: Eukaryota > Metazoa > Chordata > Mammalia > Artiodactyla > Lipotidae > Lipotes > Lipotes vexillifer. Next base: position 1,367,258 of record NW_006793664.1, on the reverse strand, counting down.
GAATATTTATGCATGTTAAGTCCATCCTTTTTTTTTTAAATTTTTTTCTCCTTTCAGATAATGGCCCATGTTTAGGTTCTAGGAAACCAGACCAACCCTATGAATGGCTTTCGTACAAACAGGTGAGTTTTCTGGCTGTGTGGCCGCCTCATGTGAGCCATAGTGCTGGAACATGGCAATTCTTGGAGCCATTGAACATTGGGCAGGAAGGAGTAATGAGCTGTAGGTCCGGTGGGCAGAGGGATTTCTCAGTGTTAATTTTGCCTTACCAGAGCCAAATAGTAGTTTTCAGATCCCTCACTTTCAGAAGTGGTGTAAAAACAGTTCATGTGTGTTGGAAATTTCACATTGCACGATGGTCTTCAGAATCTTCAAGTGCTTCTGGGTTACATCGTCTTCTTGTCATGTTACTGTTTTGTTCAGGTCTCAGCCTGTCAATAATCCATATTGTGGCTGGACCAGCCCTCGTGGTTCATATTATGATTGCAAGACGCCTTTCAGCAATAACCATAAGGAAACTTGGGAAAAATAAAGCTTTCTTACTACAGGACATGGAAATGACACAACACACCTGGGCCACACAAGCGAGGTCTCGGGTAGGGGGAGAGAGAGCATAGAGCACCTGGGGTTCTGCTTTATTGGGGTCAAAGATGGGGGCCTAGGGTTTCGAGGGCTCATTCTTATTGATGAATTTGAAACAGAAGAGCAGGAACTTAAAGCACAGGAAGAGAGAAAACAAGTGGCACAGACTGTCAGTTATCGACATCAACCGAGATCTGTGAAACAAAGGAGCCTCATGCGGGGAGGGGGCCTGGCTCTTTATCTAGCCTATGGCTGGTGATGCGTCAGCCTTGGCTTGGAAGTGGATGGTCATCAATCAAAGCTTAAGGCAGGCACTTGCGTTACAAAAAAAGAGAAAGCCCAGCCCTTGGGGTTTACACTACAGTTACCTATAGTGATCTGTTCCTCTATTGCTTCTGTTATATATTGACTGGAGGAGAGAAAACAGGTCCATTGCAGGTGGGATGTTTGAAGGCAGATTGAAAATCACTGGGGTTTCAGAAGTACATTTGTACATTTCAGACAGAGGCTGGTGAAGATAAAAAAATAGACTTAAGCTAACTTTGAATTTGTATATTTTTACTTTTTTTTTTTTTGCGGTACTTGGGCCTCTCACTGTTGTGGCCCCTCCCGTTGGGGAGCACAGGCTCCGGACGTGCAGGCTCAGCGGCCATGGCTCACGGGCCCAGCCGCCCCGCGGCATGTGGGATCCTCCCAGACCGGGGCACAAACCCGCGTCCCCTGCATCGGCAGGCGGACTCTCAACCACTGCGCCACCAGGGAAGCCCTGAATTTGTATATTTAAATCACTTTTTCCCCCTAGCCCAGTGATTCTTAGCTTTTGGGGCTAGGAACCCCTGTAAGGTTTTTCGAAGAAAGGTCTGGACCCTCTTTCTAGAGTCACAAGTACATGCATAGGATCCCAATAAGCTCTGAAAACCATCTAGGTACTCGCAGGTTCCCAGCCCTTACACACAAGCAGGAGTTGTGAAACAGTCCATGGGGTATGGAAGTAATAAGCATGTTAATGTCATTCTTGCTGTCGCCTGGCCAGCGTTGCTTTCACCGCCATTGCTGCGTATGGAGGGGCACTATGTGCCAGAACCCACAGGCTTCTGGGGCAGGAATAGGTGTGGTTCTGTTTTCTGCAGGCGTGGGTGTGGATTTAAAGTGCTCTTGAGAATTTACCAACTGAGAATAAAGAAAAGAATTCCAAATTAAGATTCAAAAAAATTTTTTTTCGTTCATTTGGGGTAAGAATGAGGAGAGGATGAGGGATGGGGGCAGGGATATAGCTCTGCCTAATTTTTATGAATCTACCTATTTTTACATAGTTGTAATTAATAGTATGCGTTTTTGTATTCATTTATCTTACTTAAAATTGTTACAAATACTCTGTTTGATATGGTTTTCATAACTGTAGTATTTAGTAGCTGTAGAACATTTTCTTAGAGATTTACCATCACTTACTTAACCATCTAGCCATTGGTCTTTTTTCCCCTAGACTTTTGTGACTTTAGATAATTTTGAAATACATATCTTTGTACCTAAAGTTTTTTCAAACCTCTGGTTAGGATTGGGTTATTTCCAAAGAATGAATTCTCAAGAATAGAACTGTGGAGCCTAATGATAAGACCTTGTTCTTATTTTTTTTTAAAGATCGCCCCCAAACTTGTTGTTTGTGTGGTTATATCAAAGGACAAGTTTTGGCTGCTTGGTTGCTCTTTATAAACACAGACACAAAATTCTGTGTCCCTGGATTGCTTTTATAATTTTATAAAACGGAAGTATAAAAGTATAGAAACTAAACTAAAGTATAGAAACTCTGACATGTATCATCTGTGACCTGCAGCTGTTGGGGGTGAAGTTCATTTGCTTTGCAGAAGGAACCATATGATCAGTTTTCTTACAGTGAGCTCTGGTGATTCAAACCTTGAACTTTACAAAAATGTGTAACTAAAGGAATACCTGTTTGCCCCTGTTCTTCCCCCACCCCAGGCAATGCTGCTTCTCGGCTAAGATATTAGGCTTGGCCATCACAGGAAGCTGTGTTCCTTGAGTTGGGCCTGATGCTCTTCCTGATTTTTTCTCCCCCGTTTTAGGTTGCAGAAATGTCAGAGTGTGTGGGCTCGGCGCTGCTCCACAAGGGCTTCAAGGCGGCCCCAGATCAGTTCATCGGCATCTTTTCTCAGAACAGACCTGAGGTATTAACCATTAGGCCCTGACCGTACATGGTTTGGAGAGGTCTCAGATGGAAGAAACAGTTAGGGTTCACACCTACCTCTGCTTCAGACCAGACTCTTTGGTCTGATTACCTCTGAGAACATGACTTTGTGTTATGCCTTAGAGAGTTACATGTATGAAAACCCAAACCAGGCCCTTCTTAGCCTTTACGTCGGAAAAACAAATCACTTTTAAAGAAAATTATGGTTTTTGTTTTTTTAAAATCAGGTCCCCAAACAAAAACTAGTGAAGAAAGTCTTAGAACAAATAACTAACAAAGAAGTCTTCCCACTTTAAGGGCTTCCTCTGTGATTAGAAAAGTGGCATTAATAAATGACAGAGAAACTTGGATACATTTTTGTCAGTAGCAAACTCTCATCTTTTCTCTCTAAAAGGTCTGGGCTCTCTCTGCCCAGGTTATAAAGTTTAAAATCCCAGGGGCCATGGGGAAGGGGCCTCACTGGGAGCTGGCCTTAATTTGGGCAAGCATACTGTTGTTTAGCCATTCAGGCCCATGCTTGTTGCTTCTGTAAACCGCTGTATTAAATTACATTTAAATGAGAAGCCCCCTGGAGCTATTGCCTGTAGTGTGAGTAAACAAATAGTGGCATAGCTGGTGCAGAAAAATTCAAGCACTGGGCTTGAAGAAATTGAATTGATTCTTAGACCTACGTGGGTCCAAAAGACATGTTGGTTCAATCCCTGTGCTACTATTTTATAAATTAGAGTGGTTTCTCAGCAGGGTTTTTAAAATAAATTTATTTATTATTTTTGGCTGCCTTGGGTCTTCGTTGCTGGGCGCGGGCTTTCTCTAGTTGCGGCGAGCTGGGGCTACTTTTCGTGCGGTGCACGAGCTTCTCATTGCCATGGCTTCTCTTGTTGGGGAGCACAGGATCTAGGCATGTGGGCTTCAGTAGTTGTGGCGCGCGGGCTCTAGAGCACAGGCCCAGTAGTTGTGGCGCGCGAGCTTAGTTGCCCCGTGGCATGTGGGATCTTCCCGGACCAGGGCTCGAACCCGTGTCCCCTGCGTTGGCAGGTGGATTCTTAACCACTGCGCTACCAGCAAAGTCCAGGGTGGAGTCTTGATGCCTACGAGGGTGGGGAGGCCAAGGGAGTGTCAGGAACAATGGCATGCTTGTGTGGAGCAGCGTGTCTGTGATGGGGGATGAAGCATTTCACTGTGGTGGAGGGTGGAGTGGCAGGATGAGAGAGAGAGACAGCTCCAGGCCAAGTGACTGTGAGTGGGTTGTGCTTGCTCCCCCCGGCCACTGTGCCCTCATCCGTGCCGTGTGTTCTGCGGATGATGGGCACCACTGAGGATTATAAGTGAAAGAGGGACTCTGCTGCATCTGCCTTGTAGGCGGGTCAGTTGCTGTGTGGCTGGTGTGTTTAGAGGAAGATGACCAGTGACTGTGTCACTTCTTTCCTCCTCGCTTTCCTAGGGAACCTTCCAGGACAGTTTTCCCGGTAGACAGTGTGTCCCTCTTCCCCGAGTCCCAGGCCCTACTGTACACTGTGGCCAGGTTGCCGTCCCTCAGAGCCCCAGTTGCTGTTTGGCCGAGAAACCCCAGAGGCTGCACCTTGCCAGGGACATAGAGCCAGGCTCCCCCGTGGCCTCAGGCCGGCTCCAGCCTAGCCAGTCCCCACAGCCCTGCTGGGCTGTCCCTGCCAGCCTGGTGGCTCACTGATGCCCCCACTCGCTGCCTTTTTTAAAAAAAATATTTATTTGGCTGCGTTGGGTCTTAGTTGCGGCGCGTGGGATCTTCCTTGCGGCATGCAGGATCTTTCATTGCAGCACGTGGGCTTCTCTCTAGTTGTGGCACACGGGCTCAGTAGTTGTGGCACGTGGGCTTAGTTGCTCCGCGGCATGTGGGATCTTAGTTCCCTGACCAGAGATTGAACCTGCGACCCCTGCATTGGAAGGCAGGTTCTTACCCACTGGACCACCCTCCCTGCTTTTTTTTTTTTTTTTAACATCTTTATTGGAGTATAATTGCTTTACGATGGTGTGTTAGTTTCTGCTTTATAACAAAGTGAATCAGTTATACATATACATATGTTCCCATATCTCTTCCCTCTTGTGTCTCCCTTTACCCTCCCTGCTTTGATCTCACAGTCCCGCCTCCCAGAGTCCCCTTACCTTTCTCTCCACCTGTCCAAATCGTGCTGCTCTTGCAAAGGGCAAGCTCGGTTACCTCCCCCACCAAGGAGGCCCACTGCAGGCTGTCTTGCCTCTGAGCCCGTCACTCTCATGCTGTTCATTCTCTTTTCACATATTTGCCTCAAATTTTCAGGCAAATTGTACTTTCCTTTTAAGAAGTGAGCAAGTGTTTTGCCCTCATTAGGAATCCCTTTGGTGCCTGGCACATAGTAGTAGATACACAGATGTTAGTTTTGCTACATCTGGTGTTTCCATGTTGAATCTCTATAGAGTATTGTTTTCCCTGGAGTGGTTCCACAATATCTTATTTTCTCACCCTGATCTTTACGTTTTCCTTAGTGGGTGATCATTGAACAGGGATGCTTTACTTATTCGATGGTGATCGTTCCCCTCTACGATACCCTCGGAACAGAAGCAATCACCTACATCATCAACAAAGGTATGTTTGCGGCCTTTAGGGGCACTTTGGCATAGTTATTGGTTAGATACAGAGACTGCATTTGCTGATACATGATATGATAGGGATTTTTCCATTTAAATGTACATCTACCCTCCTATTCAGAAATGTAGTACTTAACCTGGTGTCAGATGTTACAGTCAAGCTTTTAGTATCCCAGAGCTGGTTCCTCACTGTGTCTCTTCACTTCCAGCTGAACTCTCTCTGGTTTTTGTGGACAAGCCAGGGAAGGCCATCCTCTTATTAGAAGGTGTAGAAAATAAATTAACACCATCCCTTAAAACGATCGTTCTCATGGACTCCTATGGCAGTAATCTGTCGGACCGAGGCAAGAAGTGCGGGGTGGAGCTCATCAGCATGAAGTCGATGGAGGTGAGTCACCCTGCCCTGCCCACCTCACTGCAGGGTTTCCCTGAGGTCATTTTGGCTCAAATGTGGTGTCCAGTGCGGCCACAAAGTCCCAGCTCTGGCTGGTCCTGTAAAAGATGGAGAGCAGAAATCTCTGTCTCATTACTGGAAAGAAGAATTCTACCCGCATGCCCAGTGTTAATCCATCACATTTTACAGGAAGTGTTCTCATCAGGAGAGCTGCAGTGCTCACATACTCATTCTAGAGTACTGACAAGCCATGCCAATAAATGCTGGAAATGGGAATTTCAGATTCAAGCAGAGATTTAAGTTTGTATGTCCTCTTTAGGCTTTAACACCTTTTACTTACTGATTTGTCTCTTAAACGGAGCCAGACATAGAAATCTGCCTCGTTTTTCTTTTCCCCAGGTGAATTTCTAGCATAGAGGCTTGATTTGGTTTATTTTTGTATTATATTTAAGATTCACATTAATCACAACTTTAAAGGTAACCATTCTAGGAAAATGAGTGTGGCCCATACTTTAGTTGATTGTTTGACATCGGATCCTACAAGAAGCTAGTCTCCCCAGTTTTTGGATTAAACTTCAATCCAAAACTGGGCAAGAGGAGGCCCTTGTTATTATGTGCACATCACGGGAAGTAATAGGTTCAATAGAATAAGTCATTCTCTTTCTGAAAATGTTATAAATATTTTCCTGGAACTGTTATAAATAGGGTTTTGAATTTTATTTACAATTCTCCTTCTATCAAGAATTTGAGCTATGAGGAAGGATCTATAAAACCTTTCCTGGGGAACTTAGTTGTCACAGAGAATCTGTCATTTGTTCTGTCAGAGCTTCTGCCTCTCTCTCTCTCTCACACACACACACACACACACACACACACACACACACACACGATAGCATACAACAGGAGTCCATAAGAGCTAATGGGTGTGCTGAATTGTTAAATTGGCTTTTTAACTAGCTTTTCACCTAGCATTTCCCTATTTTTGTATTTTTTACTTGTAACCCCATTTCATAATTATATCTTTTCCCCCATTTTTCCTCTTCCTGCTGCCCCCACCACACACAGACACATACACAAGCATTTTTTTTGTCTTTTTTGACTGCTCTGTATGATAAAGAAGTAATCTTAAGATTAAAATTTAGATAAGTAAGTGACCAAAGATTATAATGTAAAGTTTATATTAAAATATTTGTAAAAGACATTGTTTTACACTTACCTGTATAATATGATTCATATTGGGTTTTTTAAATTTTTATAAACAAAATATTAAATTTTTAAGCAATGAATTTAAAACTAACTTTTTGGTTGATCATGTGATCTAATTTTTATTAATAATTATTAATAATTAATAATTTTATAGCATCAAAAATAGAAACACTGGTATTTTTGCATTTTTTCCAATATTTTGTTATGAAAATTTTCAAATATGCAAATAAGTTGAAAGAATTGAGCAGTAGACCACTATATCCCACCAAGAGTCTACAATTAACATTTTAATATATCTGCTTTATCACAGATTAATCATTCTGTCTCTTTATTCACTTCACTGATTTGTCTTTTTTTTCTTTGTTTTCTTCACTGTCGTGGCCTCTCCCAATGCGGAGCACAGGCTCCGGACGCGCAGGCTCAGCGACCATGGCTCACGGGCCTAGCCGCTCCGCGGCATGTGGGATCTTCCCGGACCAGGGCACGAACCCTTGTCCCCTGCATCGGCAGGCGGACTCTCAACCACTGCGCCACCAGGGAAGCCCTGACTTGTCTTTTTTTATTCATTTTCAGTAGAGTACAAATTTTTTCACCCCCAAATACTTCATTAAGTAGAATTCAGTTTTCCTTCTGTTTATGGTTCTTTTTTATTTTGGCATTTGGAACCTAAAGATGACAACTTTAATTTTTATAATAGCTGTATTTTTTCCTAAATAATGACATAAGTCAGGCTTCAGGCTATGAAACTCTCTTGGCAAATAATGGACTAATTTGGATATTTTTTTTCTAATAAATTAAAAGTCTAATTGCATATAACTTGCTTTATTTTACTTAACATCAATTTTTGAAGAATTAGAGATCTTAAGAAGTTAATGTAAGAATTTTTAAAAGATGAGTGGAAATTTGGATCTGATAAAGATTATTTTAGAAAAAAGACTGGTAGAATTATCATTACTTTAACTCTTAGTTAACTTCTATTTGGATGTCAATGTTCCTATTTTTAATCAGTGGTCTGTTATATATATAATTTAAAGTGTGATTAGGATTAAAAACTGTTTAAAACTGTATGCTGGGTAGAAACTCACTAAGCCCTGAGCCCACCCATCTAATTTCCATTTATTTCTAGGCATGCTCATTCCACATGCTCACTCAAGCTGTTCGATTTTAATAGGAAAAGAATATAAATAGTTCATTAAAAAAAATTAATAGATATTAAAGTGGTCATGGAGACACCTTCATGAAATAACACCATCAGGATTAGCCCTTGGTAGTAACTGGGAGCCCGCCTTTGGGAAATGCCGTACCTCAGAAATGAATCTGTTGTTCTTAACCTTCATAGCCATTCGAGAGTGGTCTTAGAGCTTCTGTCGTGGCCTGTTTTATAATCAGAGATGCCCCAATCCTTCCTCTGCTCCATGTGGGGAGTACAGATAGTTGAGCCTCTCCAGAATGGCCACCAGTTAAGTCTGGCAGAGACTGATTTTCTCTCTCCAGATTGAAGATGTCAGTTCTGCAGAATTGGGTCATCACATATCTGTGCTGAGCTCTGGTTTTGGAAGGGTACAGAGCAGGTGTGGTTCTCTGATTACGGTGAAGAGCCGGGCTTTGTTAAAGGCTGTGATAGGGGAGTGGAAACCAGAAGAACGTGTAAAAGACTTGGATTCCTGTCTTTTGAATAAATCCTGTTTCAAAGGCCAGTCCTAATGCCATCGATATAGTTTTATATAAGAGAGAAAACAACCAGAAAATGGCTCCTTAGAATGATGGGTAAGTATTTGGGTTCAGGTTAATTAAAATTGCCATAGTTTATTTAATTTGAAATCTGTGCCATCTTTGAGTCAGCTGTGAGCGAATCCCACAGAAAAGTCAGCTTGAGCTGACTTGATGTGACTTTTGTTCTTTACATTTAGAAAATGTTTCCATTGAAGATTTTTTTTTCTCTTCTCTTTAAGGACCTGGGAAGAGCCAACAGACGGAAGCCCAAGGTGAGTGCACCATGTGCGACCCTGCCCCAGCCTCTGTGTAGCTTCCGTGTCTAATCAGCTCAGAGCCTAGTAGAAATCTTGAGTGATATCTTATGACTTAAAGTTTTCTATTCTATTCTGATTTATACTGGCTTTTTTTTTTTTTAATGTGCTGTAGCCTCCAGCACCTGAAGATGTTGCAATAATTTGCTTCACAAGTGGCACTACAGGTCAGTTTTGAAAAGGAATTGTTTCTGAGTGGTATCTGGAAGTGTATATTCCCTGCCTCTTCTTGTGGATGACTTATTCAAGCTATAGATGGACTAGAACTAGAAGAGACAGAAGTGTTCAAGCCTGTCTTACGGTAGCTCTATCAGACGTTCCCAGAATCTGAGCACGTCCTCAAACATTTATGAAAGGTCACAGTAGGTAGGATCACCCGTCTTCCTGGGACAAAGTGTATCCATGGTTTCCAGAAATAAAATTGCTGGATTTTCTTCTCTTACTGCTACACACACCCTCTAAAACTTGCCCATATTAGTAAAGATGGTTTAAGATAATAAGTTTCATTTTAAAGGATTGCAGATTGCTCAGGAATTTAACGTGACTAACTTTTGGCTTTCATGGGTGTACCTCACAGTACAGGCATCAGAGGCTCAAATGATATGGGGTTTCTGGGCTTCTGTCATGTCCATCATTCTTGGCTGGAGTTTCTGTCCTCTAACTTTGTTCTGTTCATATGTGTTCACAGGCAACCCCAAAGGAGCGCTGATCACCCATCGAAATGTAGTGAGCGATTGTTCAGCATTTATTAAAATGACAGAGGTAAACTTTGGGGATGTTGTATATTCTTCATATCCATTGGTTGGCATCAGGCCTCAAGAATGAAGGTGGTAAAAGCCCCACTGTCATGTTAGGCATGGGCTGTATTTGAAACACTGTCTGAAATATAGATAAGGTCTGAGCTTTCATACATTCACCTTCTCCCAAATAGTTTTCACTGTGGACCTAATCCCCAACGCCTGCTGTGACCGTTAAGATGAATTGACAGATAGAATTTGTTACATCTTTTATATGTAAAACTTTATTTGGATACTGCTCTATAAATGTTTCCAGGAAAGGACAGAGAAGAACTGACTCTCTTGTTTTTATCTCCTATTTTAGTATGGAAAAGAATTAATTTCTTTAAGTTGACAAAGAAATGTTAAATGCTGCTGAAGGTTTTTTGGATTATTATCGTTTTTATTATTTATTATGCTTGATTTGATTTGGCTTCCACTTTATAAGAAGGATTAAAGCCTCAAACTTTAGTTACTTCCTATAATCTTAAAGTTTGCTTTGTAAGTATCTTAGTCTGCCTGGGCTGCCACAACAAAATAACACAGACTGGATGGCTTAAACAACAGACATGTATTTTCTCACAGTTTTGGAGGGTAGAAGTCCATGATCGAGGTGCCAGCAGGTTTGGTTCTGGTGAAGGCTCCCTTCTTGGCTTGTAGACCGCAGGCCCCTCACCACCCCATCCCCCGACATCTCCTCTGTTTGTGTACGGAGAACAAGAGAGAGGTTTCTGGTGTTTCTCCCTGTTCTTACAAGGACACCAGCCTTATTGGATCAGGGCCCCACCCTCATGACCTCATTTAACCTTAATGACCTTCCCTGTCTCCAAATACAGTCACTTTGGGGGCTAGGGCTTTAACATATGACTTTGAGGGGGATGGTCACAATTCAGTCTGTAACACCAAAGGTCTATTTCAAACTTGCCGTTTAAAAAAGTACTTATTGAATAATATAATGAATGCCTTTCCCTCATATCCTTTGCACACTTTTACATAATTTGCTTTTGCAAATTACATGTTTCTGGGAGGGCTCCACACGGTCTACTTTTTGTGGTAGGAGCCTGTGCTTAATGGTTTTGGGGAATGGGCACCTTTGGCGACTGCAGAAGCTTGATCTCACTTTCACTTATACTTACACTTTCTTAATCCTTTTCGTATATACTTTCTAAACAGAGTTCAACATTTAGTACCTTAGCAAGTGAAATTTTACTTTCCTTATTGACCTTCAAAGAAAACTTAAAATTCATGAATCATTGAAGTAAATGTTTACAGTTAATGTTAATATTAAGATTCACAATTTGTAATTTATAATAATAAAATGGAAAATTCCTGGAAATTCTAATGCTTTTCTGCCTGCCTGGTGTCTTTGCTTTCCAGCGTGCATTCATTCCTTCCACAGATGATACTTTGATCTCTTTCTTGCCTCTCGCCCACATGTTTGAGAAGGTTGTAGAGGTAGGTACTGAGTTTTATTTTGTTTGTGCACATGCATTTGGTTGTGTTCTGCTAAGTTGTTGTGTTTTACAGAAAGCACTTGTCTTGAATGCTAGTGACACAGACATTTCATTTTTACCATTGCACACATGCATGAGTGGTTCATGCAGATAAGTTTGAGTGTGCAGACTGTCCTCTACGTAGAGAGTTCTTTGCTCAGGCCCATTTTAGAAATTGAGCTAATTATTTAAGAGTATAATTTTTTTTCTGGGTCCAGATACTTGAACTTTAATACTCATTTTAAAATTGGAAGCTCAGACTTTTGAAGGACACGAATATGGACGTGAATTCAGAAAGATGAGCTGTGAATGTAGAATTTTTATGAATACCATCCCACAAAGGCTGGTGAGGCTTCAGTTCTGTAAGAAGTCTCTATTTTTTTTCTTTTTGGCCATGCCGTACGGCTTGTGGGATCTTAGTACCCCGACCAGGGATCGAACCCATGCTCTCTGCAGTGGAAGGTGTGGAGTCCTAACTACTGGACCGCCAGGGAAGTCCCAGAAGTCTCTGTTTTTGACTGTGCTTGTTCATAAGGCACAAGTTGACTCCAGATTCATTTTTTCAGCAATATTCCAAGTGCCTTTGGCAAAGCAGGATGACCTTCAGCTGACCTCTGCCTGAGCTCCTCATACACGAGTGTGTGACTAATTTAAAAACTGACCAAGAACCATCTTTTTTCCTTCTTGGACAGTTTTGGATTGTATGCTTACAGGAGAAACAGTGAGCACTGCTCACTCATTTAATGAATGTTCACGGGGCAGCAGCTGTGTTGCAAGTACTGGGCAGGTATTAGAGAGAGAGGGGCAGCTGATAAAATCCCGGCCCTTTGACTAGCTGCCGCCCTGTAGGATTCACTTCCCCCAAAGGATCAAGGATCTTCTATCTGATACTTGTGTCTCCTGCACGCCTCAGGAGACCCTGTGAGTTTACAGAGTGACTGCAGACGTGTTGACAGTGGGACTAGTTTGCAAAGTGTGCCCAGGAGGCAGAGGCCACACTGAACAGAAACCTCTGAGCTTTAAGTTTTAAACAATGAACCTTTCTAGTTGTTCCTGCTTTCAAGCCTAAGACCGTTTGTACTTCCGTTGCATCATCTCTTGAATCTCTCTTTCTTTTTAAAATTTAAAACAGGCAGACTCTTTGTCAAGTGCCTGTGGCTTGCCAGTGCAGCTTGCATCAGACAGGACAAAATTCAGGCACTAGGTTATAGCCGAATGCAAACTGCTGCGGTACAGATGGCCTAGTGCCTCGGCTGCAGCGTATTCTGACTACTCAGAATTTTTTAGTTAGATTCAGATAGAAGAGATGAGACTTTTAAAAGCTAAGGCAAGTAGCTAAGTTTTTTTGATGAGAATAAGTTAGACCTAAAGTTTCTGGAAGGCTAAAAATACTTGGATTATCGAATACCATGTCATTCATTCAGCAGATATTTATTATTGAAGCTAAAATAGCAGAACCTCTCTGATCATCACTGAAAACCACATTCCCTGGTTTCTTACTAGTCCCTTTATCTTCAGGATAATCAAGAGCGATGCCACATTCCCGTGTTGTACAAGGACCCAAGGACACAAGAACATTGTTTGAAAAGCTCCCTACATTTAGGAACTTTATGATTTCTGGAAGCTGGTCTGAAATACTAAAACTGGAGCCTTGTGTGTCTGTGTGTGTTGTGTAATCCCTGCTGCAATGATGACATGTTGGATATTTCTGTTTACCTCTCTAGTTTTTGATGCTGAGTCACGGAGCTAAAATAGGATTTTTCCAAGGAGACATCAGGCTGCTTATGGATGATCTCAAGACCCTTCAACCCACCGTCTTCCCTGTGGTCCCCAGACTGCTGAACTGGATGTTTGACTGACTTTTTCCTCAGGCGCGGACCCGGATGTTTGACCGAGTAAGTGCCAAGGGAAGAGAAGTGGCAGAGCTCCGAACCTTGAGTCCAAGACCGTGTGTGACCATGGCCGCTGCCCTTACTCTCTCAAGGGACTGCAGTTTACCCCTCTGCTAATAAACCTGAGTGCGTTTACCTCCCAGAGCTGTGAGTGACGGTTATAAGAGAAAGTGCCTATGGACACACCTTGTAAACTGGAAGGCACAATACAGGTGTGAGGTGGAGGTTGTTTTATTTTCATGATAAACTCTTTGAGCCTCTGTTTTCTCATCTTTACAGTGGACTGTTACCTCCTCCATCTCATAAAGATGCTAATTACATCATATGAAAAGGCTTTATAAATTGTATAGCTCCACTGCATGAAAAATATTACTTACTTAGCCACCCTGAGAGACGTGACTAAACCAAGCCAGGGACCGAGAGTAGGTGGTGAGCCTTTAGAGCACGGACCCCACAGCTGGGGCTGGACCCTGTGTGGTGTGAGCAGTCTCCAGAATGAATTTGGACTGGGCGGTTCCAATACTCTTTATTTTGAGACATGGCTTTCGTCATCTATGAGAACCTTCTCATTTTTTTTTTTTAATTTATTTATTTTTGGCTGCATTGGGTCTTCGTTGCTGCCGACAGGCTTTCTCTAGTTGCGGCGAGCAGGGGCTACTCTTCGCTGCGGTGCGCGGGCTTCTCATTGCAGTGGCTTCTCTTGTTGTGGAGCATGGGCTCTAGGCACGTGGGCTTCAGTAGCTGTGGCGTGCAGGCTCAGTAGTTGCGGCACGTGGGTTCAGTAGTTGTGGCACACGAGCTCTAGAGCGCAGGCTCAGTAGTTGTGGCGCATGGGCTTAGTTGCTCTGCGGCACGTGGAATCTTCCGGACCAGGGATCGAACCTGTGTCCCCTGCATTGTCAGGCAGATTCTTAACCACTGTGCCACCAGGGAAGTGCCAACCTTCTCATTTTCTTAATAGTTCTTTTTTAAAAAACTCTAAAACAGCTTTATTGAGATATAATTCACATTACATGCAATTCACCCACTAAGTGTACAATTCAAAGGTTCTTAGTACATTCTCAGAGTTCTGCAACCATCATTACAGTCCATTTTAGAACATTTTTATCACCTCAAAAAGGATGTGGTATCATCCTCCACCCTGCTACCTCCCTCCACCACCCAAAAAACTCATCTACTTTCTGAATCTATAGATTTCCCTATTCTGGATTTTCATGCGAATGGAATCATGCAATATTCTTTTGTTGCTGGCTTCTTTTGCTTAGTATGCTTTCAAGGTCCATCCTTGTCATAGCATGCATCCATACTTCATTCCTTTTAATGGCCAAATAATACTCCACTGCATGGATACAACACGTTTTATTTATCCATCCATCCACTGATGGGCATTTGGGTTGTTTCTGCTTCTTGGCTATTATGAATAATGCTGCTGTGAACATTCACGGGCAAGAGGCTGTGTGGACATGTGTTTTCATTCTCTCGGGTATGTGCCTAGGAGCATAATTGCTAGTCATACAGTAACTCTGTGTTTAACTGAGGAACCGCCGGTCTGTTTTCTAAAGCAGCTGCACCATTTCACATTCCCACCAGCAGTGTATGAGGGTTCCAATTTCTCTACATTTTCACTGACACTTTTTATTATCTGACTTTTTATTATCTCGCCATCCTACTTATTGTGAAACCTTCTTGCTTCTTGACTTACTAGATTTTTGCTCAGGCAAACACCACGCTGAAGCGATGGCTGTTGGACTTTGCCTCCAAGAGGAAAGAAGCCGAGCTTCGCAGTGGCATCATTAGAAACAACAGCCTGTGGGATAAGTTGATCTTCCACAAAATACAGGTATTAGCACATTGACTCACAACGGTTATTTGTCATGTAAACACCTTTGCGTTTCAAACTTTCTGTGAGGGCTCTTTTTTTTTTCAATTGAAGTATAGCTGATGTACAATATTATATAAGTTACAGGTGTACAATATAGTAATTCACAGTTTCTAAAGATTATACTCCATTTATAGTTATTATAAAATATTGGCTATATTCCCCATGTTGTGCAATATATCCTTGTAGCTTATTTTATACCTAATAGTTTGTACCTCTTAATCCCCTACCCCTATATTGTGTGAGGACTGTTTTTAAAAGAGAAGGTGAGAGAGAGAATTTCTGGCACATTTCTAAAAACTAAGGACAAAGCCATTAGCAAAACCTCAGTGTCCAAGATAAATCTGAACAGTGTTTAGTTATCCAGGGCAGAAAAGGAATCAGGTAGCATAGGCTTTCTGATTCTCCATTTTGTTTTACCGTTCTGGGACTCTTGAGGTATTTTTTTAGGCATGAGTGATAAAGAATATGGAATAATATTATGTCCCCTAGGAGGTGGTGGTTGCCATAAACCCACGACACTCTTGTTCTAATTCCTTAAAACACCTGCAGGTATAGAGGTGTTGCTTTATTTTCCACACCTGTTGAGAGTGAATGGAGTGGTTTCGGGTGGAACAAAACTCCAATCAGGTGTCCCTCTTGGGGTGCCTGTGCGTCGTCGGGCGCAGTGAGTTCTGTGCAGCCTGCAGACAAGGAGCTGGTGGGTTAGAGTATTGGGGTTCCAAGAAGGAATCTTTGAGAAGCCCGCCACCTTCCAGTCACTTGCCCCTCACCCTCTCCCCTCTCCCTGCCTTGCAAGTCGAGCCTGGGAGGAAAAGTACGGCTGATGATCACAGGAGCAGCGCCCGTGTCCGCCACCGTGCTGACCTTCCTGAGAGCCGCGCTGGGCTGCCAGGTGAGGCGCCTCCTTCCGCACCTCCCCCTGGTCTCGGACCGAGTCCTGCCCAGGAGTCTGCTTTTTCCAAAAGGCAGTCTCCTCCGCGTGCCGTACTGTTGTCTGGAAGATCATCTTGTTCCTAGGTTGCTTGGAGAAAGGGGTATAGGCACACCTCGGAGATACAGCAGGTTCAGTTCCAGACAACTGCAGTAAAGCCAATATTGCAACAAAGCCAATATCGCAGTAAAGCCAGTCACGTGAACTTTTTGGTTTCCTGGTGCATATAAAAGTAATGTTTACACTAGTCTGTTAAGTGTGCAATAGTATTACGTCTAAAAAGCAATGTATATATCTTAATTTAAAAATACTTTATTGCTAACCGTCATATGACAACGCAGCATTGCCACAAACCTTCAATTTGTAAGAAATGCAGTATCTGCAAAGCGAATAAAATGAAGTGTGCCTGTATATATCTTTTACCCCAGACAGAATATGCATTTGTGTCTACCACTGGGTAATTTTCTCTAGGGTGAGGCACAAAAGATGCCTTTAGATCAGGTGTGAGGGCATGGGGATTGGCAGGCAGTAAGTGATAAGGCGATATGCAAAGCATGCAGAGACCCTTTCTTAAAGGGGAGGGGGAGTCAGCAGAGACTGGGTGATAAGTAGCCAAGCCGACGGAGCGAGTGAGTCCCTGGGCAGGTGGTGCACGGCGTGACCTGTGAATGACATTGTCTCCTATGTGGGTGAATACGTTGGGTGCTGTAATAAAGCGTGTTGTAGCGTATAGGCTGAGGTTACCAAACGAGCTAGAGGAACTTAGTTACTGAGCACTTCTAGCAGAGGTGTGACTGTCCCCCTCTCTTCCTGTCCCATCTCTTGGTGACCCAGTTCTACGAAGGCTATGGACAGACCGAGTGCACTGCCGGGTGCTGCCTGACTGTGCCTGGGGACTGGACCGCAGGTATGATGGCAGGACTTTCCTTATTGGGATCTTACTTTTGGCACTGGAATTACTGGAATTGGGTTAATAAACCAACTTAAACAGGTGTTGTGTCTGTGATGATTAGGCCTTGAGGTCAACAATCTTGGAAACCAGGGGGCCCTGTGGCAGAGTAGGATGTGACTTTGAGGCTCTGTCAACCTGGGTGGGTGGCAACAGAGATTTACATAGATCCTGAAGGTCACATCTAGAGATGGTGTTCTTTATACCAGGTTCAGAATGTTTGGCCCAACAGAGCTTTCCAGGAATTGATTGGGGCCTAATTATTTGCTGGTAAATTTTAATTAAGTTTCCAGAGACTCCAGACAGAAATAAACACAAGTCCTTTGTCCCAAAAGGAAAAAACAGGGGAGGACAAACTGTCCTGCATGAGGTTCTGCCTCAGGAGTTTATGATGCACATTATATGTGCTTCATCCCAGCACCCCTGTGAGAGAAGCCCTGTTACCTCTGCGAGGACATGATTGATTGTTGGCTAAAAGGCATGTCGGTAATGTATAAGAATTTACACAGCTTTATGTTTTGGAGCCAGGATTCCAACCCAGGTCTGACCATAAAACTTCTGTGCCTTCCCCTGTCCCACACCGGCAGTGTATTCTACACTGTGATAAATAAATTCTGTGATTTGTTTGCTGTTTTACACATATGAACATCTAATGACATAGATTCTAGTATCAAGCACTTTCTAGTAGCATAATTCTGCTGCGATTGGCACTAACAGTCTGTGAACCTTTTTCATGGTGTTTGTTTAATTTTTTAAAAACAAATTTATTTATTTATTTATTTTTGGCTGCGTTGGGTCTTCGTTGCTGCGTGTGGGCTTTCTCTAGTTGTGGCGAGCAGGGGCTACTCTTCGTTGCTGTACGTGGGCTTCTCATTGCGGTGGCTTCTCTTGTTGTGGAGCACAGGCTCTAGGCACATGAGCTTCAGTAGTGGTGGCACATGGGCTCAGTAGTTGTGGCTCACATGCTCTAGAGCACAGGCTCAGTAGTTGTGGCGCACGGGCTTAGTTGCTCCGCGGCACGTAGAATCTTCCCGGACCAGGGATCGAACCCGTGTCCTCTGCATTGGCAGGTGGATTCTTAACCACTGCGCCACCAGGGAAGTCCCTGTTTGTTTAATTTTTAACTCCTGGTGCCTTACCGGCTAGAGAATTTGAATAGTGACTTCTTTAAGCTAAAATTATCAAAACATAGGAAGAATGACTTGTGATACTCTTAAAACTTAATCTAATATCTGTTATTTTTGTTTTGGGAAAAGAACCCAGTCATAGCACCGTTTGGCAAGAGAGTTAAGTGAGCTGTGAAAAGAAACCCTGTCCTGTCTTCATAAACTTGCATGTAAAACATGTTCGTTTATAATCAAGGGAATAAGGCCGTATTGGTCAGAACCATCTGACCTGTCAAGGTCTGTTCTTATAGAGAACGGGGATGTTACGTCTGTATGAGGGAGAGCAGGGCCCTCAGATCATGGGAACCAGGTGAAAGTTTCAGGAAACCTGCTTCCAGGTGTTCAAAGAAACCCTGAAAATGAGCAGCCAGATCATTTATACTTTGAAAAATAATTTGGAGCATCAGACTTGGGAAAGCTCCCTAAGAGACATTGGAATGTTTTTGTCTCTTTTCTAGGAATAAACTCTGTAATTTACCAGGGGGTGACAGGCTGTGATTGCCGAAACCAGAGGTTTATACCCTCTGTTCTCATCGTGAGTGGGCTTGTTTGTGATAAAAGTGGTCTGTCCTAAGGATATCGGTAGTCATGGTAGGAGTGATGATCTTTTATTTGATATACAGGCCATGTTGGTGCCCCAATGCCTTGCAACATTATAAAGCTTGTTGATGTGGAAGAAATGAATTACATGGCTGCCAAGGGCGAGGGCGAGGTGAGTGAAATCCCGTAGTCACCCCCTCACTGCGGGCTCCTCCAGTAACCAGCCACCTCTCAGCACCACAGCACGTAAAGCCACTGAGCTTGGTGTTGCTGGTGACCCTCAGTCACACAGGCTTCTTTTTGACGGTACATTTATGCCTAACTCGCAGGGCGGGTAGGGAGGTGGGGGGCTCTAATGCCTGCCTTCTGCCGCCAGCCATGTTGGGGCCGTGGGCCCAGGAGGGTACAGAGGCTCCAGGGCCTGAAGTCCTGGGCCACGGCTTCCTGTCTGCTAATTGCCCTCCATCCCTGTTAGTGAGCTACTGGCTAGAGGAAGGAAGGCCAAATTGCCTTGGGATTTCACCCCCTTTGGGGTTTTCCAGAAGCTCTGATCCAGAGCCTAGGGTGAGCGTGAGCCCTGGAACTTGACTGCAGCCAAGGCCATTATGGAAGGGAAGTGGGGGATGAGAGGTGCTGCCACGATGCCAGCGGGGCTCTGGTAGCTCTGGGAGACACACACACACACACACACACACACACACACACACACACACACACACACACGAGTTTTCTCTGGAGGAGCCCCAGTCAGTGCTCTTAACAGATCATCTTTTTCCCCCTCCAGTTTTGTTGAGATATAATTGACATCCAGCATGGTGTGAGTTTAAGGTGTACAGCATCATGATTTGATTCGTATATATTGTGAAATGATCACCGCAGTAAGTTTAGTAAACATCCATCATCTCATATAGATACAAAAAATAGAAGAAATGTGGTTTTTTCCCTTGTGATGAGAACTCTTTAAGATCTGCTCTCTTAACAACTTTAAAATCTTCCATATGGCTGTGCTAACTGTAGTCACCATGCTGTACGTGACACCCCTGGTCCTTATTTATCGTATAACTGGATGTTTGTACCTTTCATCCACCTTCTTCCAACTCCCACGCCCATGCCTCCCTCCCGGTGTTTTCCCCTCAGGTGTGTGTGAAAGGGGCTAATGTATTTCAAGGCTACTTAAAGGACCCAGCAAACACAGCAGAAGCTCTGGATAAAGACGGCTGGTTGCACACAGGGGACATTGGAAAGTGGTTACCAGTAAGTGGTCCCCTCCCGTGTTCACAGACACTTTTGTTCCACCATAGGGAAGAAAAAACCCCACGTCGCAGTGGCACCCTAACTTTCCCTCCCCTTTCTCCTTACCGAGCGGTGGAGCGTAGACCCTTCCGTCTTCTGAAGGAAACAGGCTTATACTTAGCATCCTCGTGTAGCATTTTCACTTTAATGGCAGCAAATATGTTTTGTTTTGATGCTTGACATCCTTTCCGGTTGCTGCTTCTGGCTTGAAATCCAGAGACACTGTGTCTGGCTTTTCACATTTCACTGCTGTGCCTTGATGTTGAGGCCTTAGTTAAGGTCTGGGGGCACTGCATAGGCTGCCAGGCATGTACGACCGGCGAAAATTTGTGAACACACGTTTCTTAGCATTGTCATATCAGTAAAAACAGGATAAGTGCTTAGAGGATCAGGCCATCCCCTTTGAACTTAGCCTCAGAACCGTTGACTATAGAGAAATACAGAGTCCATCTTGGGAGTGAGATGCTTGTGCAAAAAGCCGACCTGTAGGTTTCACCACTTTTGCTTGTTGTGGTGACACCACTGCTTTTTAAAGTTGTTACTGTGTTTAATTGCAAGCACTCAAATGGCTAGTGTAATTTTTATTATTGTGTATTGTTCTAGTCTTACAGATTTATGGTGCTTTATTTATTTATTTATTTATCACCTATGAGGAATGATTACATAGAATTTCCCCTTTATATCTGCTGTTCTTGGACAATTTGAAAAAAGGAGAAAACCATGATGGCCATTGGTTTAGGGAACATTAGTTTTAGAACTTTTTTTTTGAATTTTATTTTTTTATAGAGCAGGTTCTTATTAGTCATCAACTTTATACACATCATTGTATACATGTCAATCCCAATCTCCCAATGCATCACACCACCATCCCCCCACCATCACTTTCCCCCCTTGGTGTCCCTATGTTTGTTCTCTACATCTGTGTCTCAATTTTTGCCCTGCAAACTGGTTCATCTGTACCATTTTTCTAGGTTCCACATATATGCATTAATATACGATATTTGTTTTTCTCTTTCTGACTTACTTCACTCTGTATGACAGTCTCTAGGTCCATCCACATCTCAACAAATGACCCAGTTTCATTCCTTTTTATGGCTGAGTAATATTCCATTGCATATATGTGCCACATCTTCTTTATCCATTCATCTGTCGATGGGCATTTAGGTTGCTTCCATGTCCTGGCTATTGTAAACAGTGCTGCAATGAACATTAGGGTGCATGTGTCTTTTTGAATTATGGGTATATGCCCAGTACTGGGATTGCTGGATCTGGGTATATGCCCAGTACTGGGATTGCTGGATCATATGGTAATTCTATTTTTAGTTGTTTTTTTTTTCAGATGATTTGCTTTATTTCAAACCTACTTTTAATCAAATAATAAGAGTTTTGCACTGATTTAATAGATAAATAAATATAACACACTAAGATTGCAAAAATCTGGTCAATAAAATGTTAAAATCCAATGAACACATTATTTTTAGTTTTTTAAGGAACCTCTATACAGTTCTCCATGGTGGCTGTACCAATTTACATTCCCACCAACAGTGTAGGAGGGTTCCCTTTTCTCCACACCTTCTCCAACATTTATTATTTGTATTTCTCCACACCCTCTCCAGCATTTGTTGTGTGTAGATTTTCTGATGAAGCCCATTCTGAGTGGTGTGAGGTGATACCTCATTGTAGTTTTGATTTGCATTTCTCTAATAATTAGTGATGTTGAGCAGCTTTTCATGTGCTTCTTGGCCATCTGTATGTCTTCTTTGGAGAAATGTCTATTTAGGTCTTCTGCCCATTTTTGAATTGGGTTGTTTGTTTTTTTAACATTGAGCTGCATGAGCTGTTTATATATTTTGGAGATTAATCCTTTGTTGATTCATTTGCAAATATTTTCTCCCATTCTGAGGGTTGTCTTTTCATCTTGTTTATGGTTTCCTTTGCTGTGCAAAAGCTTTGAAGTTTAATTAGGTCCCCTTTGTTTATCTTTGTTTTTATTTCCATTACTCTAGGAGGTGGATCAAAAAAGATCTTGCTGTGATTTATGTCAAAGAGTGTTCTTATGTTTTCCTCTAAGAGTTTTAGTGTCCAATCTTACATTTAGGTCTCTAATCCATTTTGAGTTTATTTTTGTGTATGGTGTTAGGGAGTGTTCTAATTTAATTCTTTTACATGTAGCTGTCCAGTTTTCCTGGCACCACTTATTGAAGAGACTGTCTTTTCTCCATTGTATATCCTTGCCTCCTTTGTCATAGATTAGGTGACCGTGGGTGCATGGGTTTACCTCTGGGCTTTCTATCTTGTTCCATTGATCTGTGTTTCTGTTTTTGTGCCAGTACCATATTGTCTTGATTACTGTAGCTTTGTAGTGTAGTCTGAAGTCAGGGAGTCTGATTTCTCCAGCTCCGTTTTTTTCCCTCAAGTCTGCTTTGGCTATTCGGGATCTTTTGTGTCTCCATACAAATTTTAAGATTTTTGTTTTAGTTCTGTAAAAAATGCCATTGGTAATTTGACAGGGATTGCATTGAATCTGTAGATTGCTTTGGGTAGTATAGTCATTTTCACAATATTGATTCTTCCAATCCAAGGACATGGTATATGTCTCCATCTGTTGGTAACATTTTTAATTTCTTTCATCAGTGTCTTATAGTTTTCTGCATACAGGTCTTTTGTCTCGCTAAGTAGGTTTATTCCTAGGTATTTTATTCTCTTTGTTGCAGTGGTAAATGGGAGTGTTGCCTTAATTTCTCTTTCAGATTTTTCATCATTAGTGTATAGGAATGCAAGAGATTTCTGTGCATTAATTTTGTATCCTGCAGCTTTACCAAATTCATTGATTAGCTCTAGTAGTTTTCTGGTGGCATCTTTAGGATTCTCTATGTATAGTATCATGTCATCTGCAAACAGTGACAGTTTTACTTCTCCTTTTCCAATGTGTATTCCTTTCATTTCTTTTTCTTCTCTGATTGCTGTGGCTAGGACTTCCAAAACCATGTTGAATAGTAGTGGTGAGAGTGGACATCCTTGTCTTGTTCCTGATCTTAGAGGAAATGATTTCAGTTTTTCACCATTGAGAATGATGTTGCTGTGGGTTTGTCATATACGGCCTTTATTATGTTGAGGTAGGTTCCCTCTATGCCCACTTTCTGGAGAGTTTTTATCATAAATCGGTGTTGAATTTTGTCAAAAGGTTTTTCTGCATCTATTGAGATGATCATATGGTTTTTATTCTTCAATTTGTTAATATGGTGTATCACATTGATTGATTTGCGTATATTGAAGAATCCTTGCATCCCTGGGATAAATCCCACTTGATCACGGTGTATGATCCTTTTAATGTGTTGTTGGATTCTGTTTGCTAGTATTTTGTTGACGACTTTTGCATCTATATTCATCAGTGATATTGGTCTGTAATTTTCTTTTTTTGTAGTATCTTTGTCTGGTTTTGGTATCAGGGTGGTGGTGGCCCCATAGAATGAGTTTGGGAGTGTTCCTTCCTCTGCAATTTTTTGGAAGAGTTTGAGAAGGATGGGTGTTAGCTCTTCTCTAAATGTTTGATAGAATTCACCTGTGAAGCCATCTGGTCCTGGACTGTTGTTTGGAAAATTTTTAATCACAGTTTCAATTTCTTTACTTGTGATTGGTCTGTTCATATTTTCTTTTTCTTCCTGGTTCAGTCTTAGAAGCTTATACCTTTCTAAGAATTTGTCCATTTTCTTCCAGGTTGTCTATTTTATTGGCGTAGAGTTGCTTGTAGTAGTCTCTACTACAAGAGACTGTGTATTTCTGTGGTGTCTGTTGTAACTTCTCCTTTTTCATTTCTAATTTTATTTATTTGAGTCCTCTTCCTCTTTTTCTTGATGAGTCTGGCTAATGGTTTATCAATTTTGTTTATCTTCTCAAAGAACCAGCTTTTAGTTTTATTGATCTTTGCTATTGTTTTCTTTGTTTCTGTTTAATTTATTTCTGCTCTGATCTTTATGATTTCTTTCCTTCTGCTAACTTTGGGTTTTGTTTGTTCTTCTTTCTCTGGTTCCTTTAGGTGTAAGGTTAGATTGTTTATTTGAGATTTTTCTTGTCTTGAGGTAGGCTAGTATAGCTGTAAACTTCCCTCTTAGGACTGCTTTTGCTGCATCCCACAGGTTTTGGATGGTTGTGTTTTCATTGTCATTTGTGTCTAGGTATTTTTTTATTTCCTCTTTGATTTCTTCAGTGATCTCTTTGTTATTTAGTAACGTAGTGTTTAGCCTCCATATGTTTGTGTATTTTATGTTTTTTTCCATGTAATTCATTTCTAATCTCATAGCATTGTGGTCTGAAAAGGTACTTAATATGATTTCAAGTTTCTTAAATTTACTGAGGCTTGATTTGTGACCCAAGATGTGATCTATCCTGGAGAACGTACCGTGCGCACTTGAGAAGAAAGTGTAATCTGCTGTTTTTGGATGGAATGTCCTGTAAATATCAATTAAATCTATCTGGTCTATTGTGTCACTTAAAGCTTTTGTTTCCTTATTAATTTTCATTTTGAATGATCTGTCCATTGGCGTAAGTAAGGTGTTAAAGTCCCCCACTATTATTGTGTTACTGTTGATTTCCTCTTTTACAGCTGTTAGCAGTTGCCTTATGTATTGAGGTGCTCCTATGTTGGGTGCATATATATTTATAATTGTTATATCTTCTTACACATTTTTGGGTTTTTTTTTTTTTTTTTTTTTTTTTTTTGCGGTACGCGGACTTCTCACTGTTGTGGCCTCTCCCATTGCAGAGCACAGGCTCTGGACGCGCAGGCTCAGTGGCCATGACTCACAGGCCTCCTCTTTTATAGCTGTTAGCAGTTGCCTTATGTATTGAGGTGCTCCTATGTTGGGTGCATATATATTTATAATTGTTATATCTTCTTCTTGGATTGATCCCTTGATCATTATGTAGTGTCCTTCCTTGTCTCTTGTAACATTCTTTATTTTAAAGTCTATTTTATCTGATATGAGTATTGCTCCTCCAGCTTTCTTTTGATTTCCATTTGCATGGAATATCTTTTTCCATCCCCTCACTTTCAGTCTGTATGTGTCCCTAGGTCTGAAGTGGGTCCTCTTGTAGGCAGCATATATACTGGTCTTGTTTTTGTATCCATTC
Organism: Lipotes vexillifer; assembly: GCF_000442215.2. NCBI lineage: Eukaryota > Metazoa > Chordata > Mammalia > Artiodactyla > Lipotidae > Lipotes > Lipotes vexillifer. The sequence goes on along the minus strand of NW_006793664.1, from coordinate 1,342,193 downwards.
AGCGAGCGTGAGTCTTTTGGTTGGAGCATTTAATCCATTCACGTTTAAGGTAATTATCGATATGTATGTTCCTATGACCATTTTCTTAATTGTTTTGGGTTTGTTTTTGTAGGTCCTTTTCTTCTCTTGTGTTTCCCACTTAGAGAAGTTTCTTTAGCATTTGTTGTAGAGCTGGTTTGGTGGTGCTGAATTCTCTTAGCTTTTGTTTGTCTGTAAAGCTTTTGATTTCTCCATCAAATTGCAATGAGATCCTTGCCAGGTAGAGTAATCTTGGTTGTAGGTTCTTCCCTTTCATCACTTTAAGTATATCATGCCAGTCCCTTCTGGCTTATAGAATTTCTGCTGAGAAAGCATCTGTTAACCTTATGGGAGTTCCCTTGTATGTTATTTGTCTTTTTTCCCTTGCTGCTTTCAAAAATTTTTCTTTGTCTTTAATTTTTGCCAATTTGATTACTATGTGTCTCGGCATGTTTCTTCTTGGGTTTATCCCGTATGGGACTCACTGCCCTTCCTGGACTTGGGTGGCTATTTCCTTTCCCATGTTAGGGAAGTTTTCGACTATAATGTCTGTAAATATTTTTTTCTGGTCCTTTCTCTCTCTCTTCTCCTTCTGGGACCCCTGTAATGCAAATGTTGTTGCGTTTAATGTTGTCCCAGAGGTCTCTTAGGCTGTCTTCATTTCTTTTCATTCCTTTTTCTTTATTCTGTTCCGCAGCAGTGAATTCCACCATTCTGTCTTCCAGGTCACTTATCTGTTCTTCTGCCTCAGTTATTCTGCTGTTGATTCCTTCTAGTGTAGTTTTCATTCCAGTTATTGTATTGTTCATCTCTGTTTGTTTGTTCTTTTATTCTTCTAGGTCTTTGTTAAACATTTCTTGCATCTTCTGGATCTTTGCCTCCATTCTTTTCCCGAGGTCCTGGATCATCTTCACTATCATTATTCTGAATTCTTTTTCTGGAAGGTTCCCTATCTCCACTTCATTTAGTTGTTTTTCTGGGGTTTTATCTTGTTCCTTCATCTGGTACATAGCCCTCTACCTTTTCATCTTGTCTGTCTTTCTGTGAATGTGGTTTTTGTTCCACTGGTTGCAGGATTGTAGTTCTTCTTGCTTCTGCTGCCTGCCCTCTTTTATGGTGCCTTTTACTCCGAAATTTTTATTGTTTTGAAGAATACCCCCCCAATTAATTTCAGAGTACCCAAGCTATTTATTTTTTTCATAGACATTATGGTACTTCACCATGGTTCTTTTTTTTCTTTTTCTTAATATTTATTTATTTATTTATTTATTATTGATTTATTTTGGCTACGCTGGGTCTTATTATTTATTTATTTTTTTTTCTTTTGCGGTATGCGGGCCTCTCACTGTTGTGGCCTTTCCCGTTGCGGAGCACAGGCTCCGGGCACGCAGGCTCAGCAGCGGCCATGGCTCACGGGCCCAGCCGCTCCACGGCATGTGGGATCTTCCTGGATCAGGGCACGAACCCGTGTTCCCTGCATCGGCAGGCGGACTCCCAACCACTGCGCCACCAGGGAAGCCCTACGCTGGGTCTTAGCTGCAGCATGTGGGATCTTTAGTTGCAGCATGTGGACTCTCAGTTGTGGCATGCATACAGGATTTAGTTCCCCAACCAGGGATTGAACCCAGACCCCCTACATTGGGAGCTTGGAATCTTACCCACTGGACCAGCAGGCAAGTCCACCCAGGCTATTTAGAAATAAATTAAGTCCCTCTTTCCAGACTCAGGAGGGATGAAGTATCTGTTCTAATTCTGACTCTGGCTCTAAGGAGCACATCTCATAATCTCCCTGCACCTCAGTCGGCTCCCTTTGGAAACGGAGGAAAACTGATGTGGGCTGAGAGAACTTTCCAGTGGATGACTCTCCGAAGCGAGAGAGTGGCCTCGGGTGGGGATGGGGTTTTGTTTACGGGAGATGGGGAGGTGGGAGCTACTGGCATTTGGCGAGTCTGGTCTGGAGATTCTTGCGTCCCCACAGCCATCATGGCAGCTGACAGCCCCCTCCTGCCCCCTCCCTGGAACAGGGACAGAGGGAAGTGAGCTGCTGCCTCTGCAGCCCCTGCTCTGCGCAGAGCCCTGTGGGAGGATGAGCGCGTCTCAGCTCTCGAGGACCTTTACCCCATCGAGCGGCCGATTCAGATATGAGACAAAGTGAAGCTTGCTGAGCTGAAGGGAGCAAGCGGGGTGCTCTGGTTGGCTGGGAGTGAGGGGGGCTCCCAAGTCCCTTCTCTGTGTCTCTACTCTGCTCAGTGGCCTGGGGGAAGTTACGTAATCTCTCTGAGCCTCAGTTTGCCTCTCTGCAAAATGGGTTAACAGCTGACCCCTGCCAGAGGTTATTAGGATTAAATGATAGTGTACAGGAAATGCCTGCTGCTGGGGGGAAAGCAGCTGCTGGACCTGCTCACAGGCTGCTCCCCGCCCTCCAAACAGAATGGCACCTTGAAGATCATCGACAGGAAAAAGCACATCTTTAAACTGGCACAAGGAGAGTACATAGCTCCGGAGAAGATTGAAAACATCTACCAGCGAAGTGAACCTGTCGCTCAGGTGTTTGTCCATGGAGAGAGCTTGCAGGTACGCACTGCCCCAGCCGTGAATTCTGTGGCTGGCGTGGCCCGGGCCTAGAAGTCCAGGGCCTGTCAGTGTGATGGGAAGTTTGCGATGGGTGTGAGTTGACTTTCATGTCTGATGTGCTGGAATATTATCAACACGTTACTGGTTTTTACTGCTTGGCATTTCTTTTTTTTTTTTCCATCTATTTTGTAACTTGGCAATTCTTATCCAGAAAAGTTTTTTTCTCTTTAATTTCATATTACCAAGGGAAGTTGGATAAGGATACCAAGGGAGTGGGTAAAATAAGCTTTTGATTTAATTATGAGGGGAAATATTGATATACAGGTTATAAGAAAGTTTAGAATTTTCAAACATTAAACCCAACTTAGTTATGATATGTCTCCTACGTCATTTTTGAGCAAATGGTGGTTGTGAGCCAACATATTTTAAAGTCTAAAACCAACATCAGTATTGCAATGAGACATGATTTGCTAAAATTTTGGACAGATGGTGGGAAGGAAGAGAAGGGTGTCTGGTTTCCTGAGGGTTAATATTTCTACAAATCTTGAAATTTTGGAAGAATATTTTCTTACAAGAAAGTGAACCTATTTTTCTTCAAGAGTGCACCTATTTTTCTTCGACCTGGAATCATACCCATGCCTCTAATTTTTATTTAGTTTCGTTGTCACTAAATTGTAAAGAATGAGGTGTTAGAGTTTCTCCTAAATGAATCTGCATATATTTTCTCTTTTTATAAAGCAGTTATCTGATATCTATCCCCTTGTTTGCTTATTTGACCCTGTTTTATTTTTAAAAACATATATAAGAGTAAGTAAAAATTAGGGTTTTATTAGGTTTTGATTTCCAATGGTTCTTTTGAAACATTTATTGCAAAATCCCCAACGCTGTCTATATTTCAGAGGCAGGAGTTAACCTGAGCCCCACGGACTCTGGGGCTGGTAACATGCTCTGAAAAGAGGATCTGTAACTCCCATCAGGTTCTCCCAGGGGCCCAGGCTGCAGATAATAACCACAATTTTAGAGCATCTGGATCAAGCCCTTTAATAACTTACTTGTCTCTGTTAAAGGCATTTCTCATAGCAATTGTGGTACCAGACATTGAGACGCTAAGTCCCTGGGCCCGGAAGCGAGGCTTTGAAGGCTCCTTTGAAGAGCTGTGCAGAAGCAAGGTAGGTTCCGAAGCGTGCGGCCTACTCCTGACCTGCCCTTTGCATTAAGTGCAAAGTTCAGGGACTGCCGCCACGGGAATAAGGATCTTACTTTTCTTGCCTTATTAGGGTGTCCAAAAAGCTGTTCTGGAAGACATGGTGAGGCTTGGGAAGGATTCTGGCCTAAAACCATTTGAACAGGTAAGACTTGCATCCAAGTGTATGAATTCCTACAAAACGGGTTTTTGACTGGAGGATGCTTTTTGTGAATATATTATAGAAGAGGACGAGGTGACGTAAAGACATCTGTGCAGAAGGGATAGTGGAGTGGTTTGGCAGGGGAGGGGATTTTTGTAACCAAGGGTATGAATTCTCTTCCTGGAGGTCAGGCTACAATCCTGATTCTGTACTGACAACAGGCCACTGCCCTTTGTTGAGACAGTACAGCAGGACCTGGCCTGAGAGGTTGGCTTGAGTCGCCCAGAAGGGTCTTTATCCCTTGGGAAGCTTAAGTGCTTTTTAGACTCAGGTGGCCTCCGTGCTGCTTTCCTCCTTTGACTGCCTGGTTTCTTTGCAGGTCAAAGGTATTAGTCTCCACCCTGAATTATTCTCTGTAGACAACGGCCTTCTGACCCCAACGATGAAAGCTAAAAGGCCAGAGCTTCGGAATTATTTCAGGTCACAGATCGATGAACTTTATTCCACCATCAAAATCTAATGCGAGGAAGGAAGCTGGGAAGAGGCCGCATGCCTCCGCGGTCTTCTCCCGCCCATGGCCTCAGTGGGTAGTTTTGACAACAGCAAGTAGGGAAGGAGCGTCTTTGTCTGCCTCGTGCGTTCAGATTCTCGTCACAGGAAGCTTAGAGGGAATGGAACACTGCCTTATGGTCACGTCGCTTTGCAGACCGTGTTCACGGTGATACACAATTTCCAAAATGAGCCTTAAAAAAGTTGTAAAGGGGAAACTAAAATGTGCTAAGTTATTTACGACTTCCTCAGTTTAAAAAGAGGGTGAAAACTTGTCTCCCTTTTTTGCTAACCAAGTGGTTAGGACTTTGCTATTTCTGAGATGTCTGCTACTTGCTGCAAATTCTGCAGGTGTCTGCTGCTCTGAAGAGTACCGTGCACTGGAGGGAACCGTCCCTTATAAACAAGAACGGTCCCAGCTGCAAGAGGTTGCAAGTGGAACCGTCCCTTATATAAACAAGAACGGTCCCAGCCGCAGGAGGTTGCAAGTGGACCAGAGGTTTTTTTTAATCCCTGCCACCGTCCCCTCCCCATCTCACGTGACCCTTCTGATTAACCCCTGTCACTCCTGTTGGAGCAGAGGATGGACCTAACTCAGAACAACGCAGGATGGATGTATGGCCGCTCACCAGAGCGGGTAGATTCTGGCGCCCACAGAGCAGAATACTCGCCGACCCTCTTCTCCAGACCCGATTCCCTCCCTCCATCCCTTCCCAGGGGTTATTTAAAAAATCTGCCTTAGACTCTGCAGTGAAGACAACATTTCAACAAGGAAACAATTACCTGGATCAGCCATGTTCAACTGTGACGCCTGAAGAACTGTCCACTTTATCTTCACTGAACCCGTCGCTCTGTCTGTGATGGTTTTCAATGTGGTTTTCATATCAGAAGGGTACGTTGTGATTAAGTGGCTTTTTTTCCCCAGAATAAACTCTCAGGCAAGGCATGTCTTTAAAAATATTAAGGGAGGGGCTTCCCTGGTGGCGCAGTGGTTGCGAGTCCACCTGCCGATGCAGGGGTCACGGGTTCATGCCCCGGTCCGGGAGGATCCCACATGCCGCGGAGCGGCTGGGCCTGTGAGCCATGGCTGCTGAGCCTGCGCGTCCGGAGCCTGTGCTCCGCAGTGCGAGAGGCCACAGCAGTGAGAGGCCCGCGTACCGAAAAAAAAAAAAAAAAAAATTAAGGGAGTAGATACGCTTGGGTACTTATTGAAATGGATGGTAATTAATAAATGCTCTTCTATCATAATGCTACCTGATTTCTATGAAATGTATTTGAAAAGCCAAAATTCTAAGACATAGGAATCTGGAAAACTCATTTCCTGGGATTAACTTCTCAAGGGATTTTTTTTTTTAAGTTAATTTGGGTAATTAACAGCATTTCACTTTACTGCAAGTCTTTGCCACATGTAACTGAATTTAGTTGTCATTTATATGTTGAAAGCAGTTGTTTGTGGATACGTGACTACCTGTATTATACAAGCACAACAGGGTTTGCCCTAAAGAGTTGTCGTTGTAATAACGCTATTTGGTAGCCTAGCTTCATACGTGCATTCTTAATTGCACAAGAAGTCAATAATTTGTCACAATGGGGTTTTGAATGTTTGCTTTAAGTGTTGGCTATTTCTATGTTTTATAAACCAAAACAGAATTTCCAAAAACAATGAAGGAAACCAAAATAAATATTTCTGCATTTCAAGTGAGTGAAGCCTCCCTTTTTGCGTCAGGTGTCGCGTTCGGCGTGGCCTCTGATGTGCACAAGCGAGGAGCAAGAATGACCTCAGCCTCCCAGTTCTTTCCTCCCTCCCAGGTCTGCTTCCTAGGACGCAGTCATCCCGACACTTCCAGTTGCTGACGCCGGGCCCCGGCCAGCTCCCAGCAACGGCCCTGCTATGTTGCAGAGAAGAAAGTCTTGGTGTGAATAACATGGATATTCTTGAAAGTGCAAATTCTCGGGGGAAAAGCGACAGTGCAGGAGGCATCGCTGCAGTTGGTGGTCCTGGGGTGGATTTCATTCGGCCTCACTGGAGTCATTCTCTCCCTGTGGAACTGTCGGAGAAGGTGTCCCATTGACAGCAGCTGACTGTTTCTTTTCTTCTATCGCTACCCTACGCTGTCATTTTAAAGATTTTCTTTTCCAGAGGTCTTGGTTAATCACCCCCTAAGTTTTTCTGTAGCCTGTTTT
>NW_006793664.1:1333075-1335512 GCF_000442215.2 Lipotes vexillifer | reverse complement strand
TTTCCTTCAGTCTTGGGTTTGGGGTGCTGATGTCTTCTTTCTTCCTCTAAAGCTCAAGCCCTGTGCACCCCTCTCTGGTAAGGCTTCTCATACACGGGACTTCCCTGGCAGTCCACCTTCCAGTGCAGGGGGTTTGGGTTCAAGCCCCGGTCGGGGAGCTGAGATCCTACATGCCTCAGGACCAAAAAACCAAAACATAAAACAGAAGCAGGGCTTCCCTGGTGGCGCAGTGGTTGAGAATCCGCCTGCCAACGCAGGGGACAGGGGTTCGAGCCCTGGTCCGGGAAGATCCCACATGCCGCAGAGCACCTGAGCCCGTGCGCCACAACTACTGAGCCTGTGCTGTAGAGCCCCTGAGCCATAACTACTGAAGCCCGCTTGGCACAACTACTGAGCCTGCACTCTAGAGCCCATGCTCCGCAGCAAGAGAAGCCACCGCAGTGAGAAGCCCGCACACTGCAACAAAGAGTAGCCCCCACTCGCCACAACTAGAGAAAACCCGCGTGCAGCAACGAAGACCCAACACAGCCAAAAATAAATAAATTTTTTTAAAAATGGTGAAGTCATTTTTTTTAATTAATTAATTATTTTTGGCTGCATTGGGTCTTTGTTGCCCTACATCCTCACATTACTTTCTGTTTTCTTTTTTTTTTTTTTGATAACGCCCATCCTAATGGGTGTGCAGTGGTATCCATTGTGCTTTAGATTTGCGTTTCCCTAATGCTGATGAGATCGAGCGTCCTTTCGTGTGCTTATTGGTCACTTGTGTATCTTCCTTGGAGAAGTGTCCTTTGCCCATTTTAAAAATTGGTTTTTGTTATCGAGCAGCAGTAGTTCTTTATATATTCTGGATATTAACCCCTAAACGCTGTTTCCAATTCTTAACTTTCATGGTGCACTATATACAATGGCACTCCATCCCCCAAATCAACACCACACCTCAAGCCCAGGGGTCTCTGTCTCAATCCGGCAGCAGTGACCCTGCTGCCCTGAGAGTTCACCTTGCCCTCCCCGCAGGTCCAGCTCTGACACACCCTCACTCTGTGTCTAAACTCAGAAAAAGTTTGTTTTTAAGTATATCTGGCATTTGGTAGTTTAAAAGTATTTTTGCCTCACTTCTGCTTTTTAGATTACTTGGAATATGAGAAGAACTAAAATGTGTTGAGTGTTGCCACGTGCCAGGCACTCTTCTGAGCATCTTACACAGGTGACCTTTTCATGTTTGCAACCCTCTGAGCCAAATGCCCCTGGTGTCCCCATCATACAGTGAGGAAATTGAAGCACACGACTTGGGTCAGGGTCATACACTGAACAGAGTTGGAGCTGGGCAGTCTGCCTCTGGACACTGAGCTTTCAACTTCACGCTGTGGAGGTTTCTTGTCTGTCTGCGCCAGTAACCTCCTGACAAAACGTGTCATTGGATTGTTTCTTGGTGCCAGCAGTTATGCCTCTAAGCTTTGGTCCAAACGGTTTTGATTGCTACCTAATGATTGTTCTTTGTCATAGCAGAGGCTAGTACCACTGCCCAGTTTTATTCTGGTTCATGGGTCATCAAAAATTAAATATGCTTGCTCTCTGTGATGTTGGAAACCCCAAATCCATCAAGGACCAAAAGTTAGGTAGAACCTGCCGCTCTATTTCAGGAGGAAAGTAAGTGTAGAGCTGGGTCACAGACCTGTGGCATGTTCATGAGGTCCCTTGGACGTCCTAGGAATCATCAGCTACGGAGGTAGTCACAGCTATAAGGGGCTGTGGGCTCGCTCTGGGTGGTGAGCTATGCTGCGCTCTTAAATTCTCCGAGGGGTTACATGGGGTGATGGTTCGCATTCTGGACTCTGACTTATGTTCTCATTTAATGCTCACAAAACCCCTGTTAGGCGGGTGATCCACCCATAGTTCTGTTTCTAACATCAGCTAAGTGCCAGACTCAGTTCTGTGCTATGGGGACGCAGCAATGAGCACAGCAGACAAGATCCTTGCCCTGGGGCAGCTAACTCTCTAGCCGAGAGAGATGGACAGTAAACAGGAAAGCAAATGAACAACTTCAGATTGCAATGGGTGCCTTGAAAACAACGCGTAGAGTCTTGGCGAGGGGCCACAAGGGCCTATCTTAAGTGTTGGGGTCAGAGAAGGTCTCTTTGAGGAGGTGACACTTGAGGTGATAACCTGAAGAATGAGGAGGAACCAGCCTTGCAAAGCTTTGGAGAAAGAGGTTTCAAATAGCAGAAGCAGTGAGTGCAAAGGCCCTGAGGCGAGAAAGAGCTCACTCTAGTCCAGGCCCTGAAAGGAAGCCAGTGCAGCTGCGGCATCGTAAGCACAGGAAAGAGAGGAACCGAAAGCAGTTAGAGAAGGAGGGCCGGCTACCAGGCCTTGCAGCCCAGAATGGAACCTGGATTTTTCTCGGGAGGAAACCAGTGAAGGGTTTTGAGACAAGGAG
>NW_006793664.1:1317258-1333065 GCF_000442215.2 Lipotes vexillifer | reverse complement strand
GAACCGCTCCTGGTGGCTGCAGAGGGATCAGAGGGGAAGCACGGAAACCCGGTCAGGACAGGCTTACCTGTGTAAGGCAGCCTGAACCAGGTTGGTGGCAGTGGAGATAGAAGACAGTCGAAAGCAGCTGGAGGTGGGGCCCGGCACGTGGGGAATCAGGAAAAGGGAGGGTTCGGGGCTGAGCACCGTTGGGTGGATGGTGGAGCCCTACCTACCGAGACGGGAAGACCCCGCGGCGTTGTTTCTGGGAAGGGAATCAAGAGGTTGGGTTTGGGCAATTTCCATCTGAGGTTCCTGCTGGACAACCACGTAAAGATAGATACGAGTCTGCACCTCGGAATAGGGGTCCCCAAGCCCCGGCACCAGTCCGCAGTCTGTTAGGGGCGGGGCCTCACAGCAGGAGGTGAGCGGCGGGTGGGGGCGGAGCTCCATCTGCCACGCCCCATCGCTTGCGTTACAGCCTGAACCATCCCCCTCCCCTCCCCCGTCCATGGAAAAATGGGCTTCCAGGACACCGGTCCCTGGTGCCAAAAAGGTTGGGGGCCACTGCCTCAGAAGACGAATCAGGAGACAACAGATTGCAAAGTCCACAGCACAGGAAAGGTGTTTCAGGCTGAGGGGCTTTATCAGGCAACCTGGGGACCGGGAAACCTGGGTAGGAAATCGAGGCCGCCCCACACGGAGCCCTGGGGACCTCCACAGTGGGGCGTTGATGAAAGAGCCAGCAACGGGGGTTGAGAGTGAAAGCGCGTGGCATCCCCAAAGCCCAGAGGGAGAAGTGTTTCGGAAAGGGAGGGAGGGGCGGGCCAGTTACGTGGTGTTCTGCTGTAGCAGGGAATGGCGTCCACCTTGGCAATGAGTGTCCAGCGGAGCGGGGAAGCCAGCAGCCTGCTGGAGTGGGCTGAGGCCTGCACTCCTAGGGAGCCAGAAAGAAGGATGGACAGCTCCGTCTTGAAGTTTTGCCGTCAAGGAAGTCAGATGAGTGGATGGACGGTACCTGGAGAGGAAGGGGAGGCGCAGAGGTTGCCTCCTCTTTGCTGGTGGTGCTGGTTTTGAAGATGAGAGATACAGAGCGTTGTGATGTGATGTGGTGATGATGACCTATCATCACAGAAAATGATGATGCAGAAACTAGGGGAGAACAAGGCTGTCCTGAGAGCGGGAGGAGTTAGAGCCCACAGTCAAGTGCAGAGATCGGTGGCATATTTCAATATGATGATTCTTGCATTGCAACAGGAAGGGGGCTAGGGAATGCTGGGGTAGATACAGGTAGATCCAAGGTGATTGCCGCAGAGCGATTAGGGAGCTCCTATCTGAATGTTTCCTCTTCTTTTTTTTTTTCGTTTCATTGAAGTATCAGCTCCTTGTTACGGGTGAGAAAACTGAGGCTTGGAGAGATCGGCTAACTTGTCCTAGTAAGTGGCTGAACTGGATTTTCTGACTCCAGGGCCTCACTGTGTCTGGGCCACCTCCCTCCTGGCCCTCCCCCTGCATGGCGTGATGCCCACTGCCCTGAGCATCTCAGGGGCCCAGTCGTCATGTTGGATGAGTTTTCTTAATTAGTGCCTCGGGTGCAGTTACAGTCTCCAGTGCACTTTGGGTCCGGCTATGAGGAGGGGCAGGATGAATGCCAGGGACTCTGGACTTTCCTTTTTGTGTTTCATCCATATTCCCAGCGATCGTTGCTTTTCACGGCAGCAGAAGAGAAGCTGCCCGCCTGTCCCCAGCTGCTGGGCAGAGCAGGTGGACAGAGGGCAGAAGGCCCTCTGCCTTCTCACCTCTGCCAGGTGAGACCATGGATCTGTTAGCCAGTCAGGCCCCGAGCATCCCTCCCGTCCTCCAGCCTCCACCCCCTCCGCAGTTATTTCGGACGGTGGCCACGGCTGTGCGTGTGACTGAAGGGGACTCTCCTGTGGCTCACAGCACTGAGGATGAGCTTCTGTGTCCTCTCTGAGCAGAGCGAACCCGCCTCCACCCACCCCCTCACCCAGCCGCCTTTCACTCCTGTATCCCACAGTGGGTGCTCAGACCTGTGTTCATCTTGATCCCACCCCTTCACCCAGAAAGAGGAATTGGAAGACTGACCCACCTTCCTTATTATCCATACATTTGGCATAAAAAGAAATCTAGAATTTTCCTTTTGACTTTTAACTCCTTTGCTATTGACTTGCTCGAATGGTGGCAGTCTTGCTGGGTGAATTCTGCTCCTTGGCACTGTTCTTCAGGTACAGAGAGATTCTGCTCTTGCCTGGAAGCAGGGTTTTTTCCACAAATATATTTTGCATGTAAGTTCTTAGCCACTTTCTTTTGCTGAGATTTTTAGGGAGGGGATGGTTTGGGCTGTCACATTTCTCTAACACAAATCGTCCTTGCTAAATACGAAGGCTGCTGGATTTTCCCCCAAGAACCCTGAGCAGGCTTCCTGCTTTGCACGGGGCTTGCTGAGCTGGAGGGTGAATCACGGACGCGACAGCAGTGCTGCCCAGGGGCCCTGGAGTCCCTGCTCGGCTGCGACACTCCTGGCGCAGGTGCGGAACCAGTTGGCTCACATGCTGCGTCGGGCCACGTGCGCAGACACAGAGGGACTCTTGTTTTCGAGTCTATTGCTTCCCCGCACCCACGACACTGCTGCCCCTATCCCGTGGGCTCCTGCCAGCTGCCCGGCCCTGCCCGGGCAGAGCTGTCACCAGGCCCTGCGTTTGGGAGAAACTCCAGGGTGGCCTCAGGCATCTCGGCCACTGCCCCTGCTGCTGCATCCCCTGCTGTGCATCAGATCCACCCAGTTCCCTGCATCCCTTAGTCCTCCCACCCAAGCAGGGCGGCCGCCCGTCTCCTGCCAGGACAACAGCGCCAGCCTCTTACTCCGCCTCCTTGCCTTCGATTTTGGTCTCTACTAACTCACCCACTTTCCCTCCACTTTGCAGCAAGAATGATTTCTCTAAGTCATGTGTCATAATCACGTGATTCACCTGCTTAATCATGCCAATGTTGCCTATTGCTCTCAAGTGTGAACTGCTGAATGTACTTAGAGGAAGGCTTGGCAAATGTGATTGCTCATTAGATCCCCTAGCGGAGAGTAAATCTGGAATCAGGCCTGAACTTCTGCATTTCTAATAAGCTCCCGGCTGAAGCCAGCGCTGCTGGCCTGTGCATTGCACTTTGAGGGGCAAGGAACTGGAGGGCCCCTGCCTCATCTCTGGCCACCTCCCCGACTCGTTCAACCATACGGGGCTCATTCTAGCTCCCAGAATGCATGATGCTCTCACTCGCCCCTGGGCCTTTGCACATGTACCCTGCCTCGAGCACTCTCTTACTCCCCGCCGTGGCTGTCTCCTGTCCTTTATTTCAGTGAGATTATAGGTGTCACTTCCTCTAGGAAGGCTTCTCCGATTCTCCAAGCCCAGGAAACAAGTTGTCGAGCATGTCTGTGGCTGGCAGTGGTGTGAGGTGGAGGGGTAGGGTGATAATGATCTTTTTATGCCAGGGCACAGGGTCAACGGGGTGAGTGAGCTAGATCATGAGGTACAGGGTGGCAGCCGGAGGCGGGCGGGAGAGCTGTTTCCTCCTACAGAAGGTTCTAGGAAGAAGATTTTTGTGTCACCTGGGGTTAGAGGGAAGCCTGTCTGACCTGAGCTTGTCTGAAGTGTCCCTGGCTCTTCCACTGCCCCCTCCTCCCTGCTCGCTGAGCAGAAAGGATCCCTGAGGAAAGGACCCTGCTTGCCAGGAACGTTCTGAACAAGGGCAGCCTCACAACTGTGTGAGTCCTCAGGCCACCCGAAAGTCATGTCCGAGTGAGCAAGGTCATCACAAGGATGAAAACTTTTTCCAGAAAGTTCTTCTTTGACCAGAGCTTGAAAGTGAATCATGGAGACAAGTTTCTACTGTAGAAATTTTATGTCCCTTTTTTCCTTAAGAAAATCTTTTTCTTTGAGATGTTCTTCCATTTTCTTTTCTCTTTCTCCGCTTATGTGCTCCTTTGATCCTTGTACAAGTTATAAAGTTATTCCCTTCACAGATTGGAAGTCGGGTTCTTTTGGCTAGTGAAATCCTGGATTTTGCTAGAATGTTCCTGCCAGGGTTCCTGCACCAGACCCTCTGAGTCCTGCAGGGAGCTGGGAACGGAATCTGAAACATGAGACACAGCATCGTCAGGATGTAGTGATCCGACCTACTTAGCCATGTGATCTCAACTTGGGTAGGAGAAGTGCCAGTTAGGTCTGGAAAAAGTAGAACATTAGTTACAGAGCAAACAAGTTTAGTAGCCGGGTATCAGAGCCAGGGCAGTGTTGGAAAGCACATGACCTGGGGAGGGAGCTAATGTCATTGCAGTTTGCTCCGATGGAAAAATCTTTCTGCCCTCCAACTTAAAGGACACCGAATAGTACTTCCGTTCTGAATTTTTATTTCCCCTTTTTCTTAAAGGGGGCGTCCAAGGGAAGGTCTCTTTCCTCCTGGCCCCCCCACCGGCTCGCCCTCCTGGGATGTTTCAAGTTTGTTTTGCAGTGTCGTAGCTGTAGATGTCAAGCCGTTGGTCTGTTTGAAACAGATAACGACTTTAGTTTCTTCCCAATGAGAACTGCCAAATTTAGTGGGTTATAACTGTACCCAGTAATTCTCAGGTGCTGTAAGAAGTTACAAAAGAAAGTCGTAAAATTGAAGAAATAAATGATTTTCTTTCCCACGATAGAAAATTACACTCTTTGCCTTAAGGGAAACTTACAGGAATGGATTTGATAAATTATGGAAGAGGATCCTGCACATGAAGGGGAAAATGAGTTGAGCAAAGGCAGTTAAGATGTCTAGTCTTATTAATCTTGAACCCACTTTGAAATGACGGTAAACATTATTGACAATGTCTGAACATGGGTTAAGTAGCTCTGGTCTCTGGTTACGTTTTCCAATCTCCAGCCCATTCTTCCTCTGCCCCCTAGTGGACACAGCGCTGAACAGACCATGTAACAGAAGGAGCTCGCTAGAAAAAAAAGCAAAGAGGCACAGAAAGAAATGATAAGCCCTTCTATCTGTCTAGGGACCTCCAGATTCTTTCTTTCTTTCTTTCTTTTTTTTTTTTTTGCGGTACGCGGGCCTCTCCCTGCCGTGGCCTCTCCCGTTGCGGAGCACAGGCTCCAGACGCGCAGGCGCAGTGGCCATGGCTCACGGGCCCAGCCGCTCCGCGGCACGTGGGATCTTCCTGGACCAGGTCCCGAACCCGTGTCCCCTGCATCGGCAGGCGAACTCTCAACCACTGCGCCACCAGGGAAGCCCCAGATTATTTATCTCTTACCTTCACGGTAATCCTATAAGATAAATAATAATATTCTCATTTATATTTTCATTAAACATCGAGCTAATAATTCCAAAATATAGAACTAATATATAGATCAACCTACTCCACAGGGAAGATATATTTCCGCAGGGAAGTGTCCATACCCGACCATTCAGTTTACCCCAAGGATCCAGGATGTCTTGTAGTTCTTTATTTTCTGTATTTGTATTATAAAAGCAGTAGGTTTTTTTTTTTTTCATTTCCCAAACATGAAAATATATTCCGTAACTTAACGACCCGCCTCGTAAGTCCTGCAGTCCCTCTGAGCTTTCCCGCGCCGCTCCAGGTTCCCCCGAGGCTCCAGACCCGCTGGCTCCACTCCTGTGTTTTCTGCCCCCATCCGCCCCATCCTGAGCACTGTCCCTACTTCTTCACAACCCCAGAGGCACGTCCTATTAGTTCTAGCTCTCTGGGACCCCGACTAATACAGGTAGGCATGTCACGAAAACTGGTCCACTTAGAGTAAATCTCAGGCCTTTTTCTGGAGAAGGAGCGCTGGGACATAGCTGCTCTCTCTGAAGGGTGGAATTCCCACGGGAGACTTGGAAGAGCGCCAGGTGCAGGCTCTGGGTCAGAATCCTTAGATCTTGTGCAGCCACAGTCACTTACTTCCTGTGCGGCTGCTCCTTAGTTTCCCCATATGCGAAGTGGGATTCTAGCGCCTACCACAGAGGGTTATTGAGAGGGTTAAATGGTTTCATTATACTAAACATTTGGAACGATGCCTGGATCATGGTAAATGCTCAGTAAGTCCAGGCAATGATGATGGGGATGGGGATGATGATGGCAGGACCCAGGCTGAGGAAAAAGCTGAGGTCCAAGAAGAGCAGGGAAATGGATTCAGAGCCCTGATGGCTTCTCCATCTTCTAGACCCAATTGAGCTTGACGGCCAACCTACCGCTGGGCTTTTCAGGGACACGAGCTCATAAATTCCTTTACCATTTAAACCTACTTGGGTTGAGATTTTATTTCCATCCAGAGTGCTGAACCTCTTCTTTTTTTTTTCTTTTTTTTTTTTGTGGTACGCGGGCCTCTCACTGTTGTAGCCAGCCGCTCCGCGGCATGTGGGATCTTCCCGGACCGGGGCACGAACCTGTGTCCCCTGCATCGGCAGGGGGACTCTCAACCACTGCACCACCAGGGAAGCCCTGAACCTCTTCTTGTCTTAACAGAAAGACAAGAAGCACAAGCACAAAAGGTTTGACTGTAACCCCTTTCCTGGGAAATGGAGCTATATGTCCACCCTCTTACCAGTGACAACTTTCAGTGATTCCAGGAACCCTATTTCTATGCATCAGTGGGGAACTACCTTCAAATCCTCACAGGTAATTTACTCTTCCGTGGCAATGGCCCAAATGATTCCTGGATGGGGTGAACAGGTATTTCACTGAAGAGGAATCAGGAAGGGCCTATAAACAAGGAGGAGATGGTCAACTTAAGGGAAATGCAAATCAAAAACACAATAGGATACCATTTCAGCTTGCTAGTCAGGGAAAAATATTTAAGTCTTGAAATTTCTAAGTATTGACAAGTATGTGGAGCCAAGAGGGCTTTTATACACCTGCTGATGGGGCTGTGAATTGTACAGTCTGTGAAACGGTGCGTAGAACTTGGCATTCTCATATAAAGCTGAAAATGTCTTTATCCCATGAGGCAGGAACAGTACTACTGAGTGTATCCTTGTCTCTTAGATATGTGCCCTGCAAGACACTTACAGGAATGTTTAGCATGGCATTGCTGGTAACAAACAGCAAAATGACTGAAAACAACTGATGTTTCCATACACGGGAGAATGGATTAATAAACTGTGGTGTATTTACTTAGTGCCTTCCAAAGACAGTGAAAATGAATGAATGACAGCTACATGCATCAATGTGGATAAAACCTAAAAATCATGAGGAAGAAACAGCACTTTCAAAATACATACCAAATATCATTTATATAAAGTTTAAAAACATACAATAGGGCTTCCCTGGTGGCGCAGTGGTTGAGAGTCCGCCTGCCGATGCAGGGGACACGGGTTCGTGCCCTGGTCTGGGAAGATCCCACATGCCGCGGAGCGGCTGGGCCCGTGAGCCATGGCCGCTGAGTCTGCGCGTCCGGAGCCTGTGCTCCGCCACGGGAGAGGCCACAACAGTGAGAGGCCCACGTACCGCAAAAAAAAAAAAACAAAAAAAACCATACAATAATTAATACATCATTTAGGGATATATCAAGGTAGAAAAACATGGGAATGAGAAACACAAAATCAGAAGAGTGGTTATCCGTGGAAGGAATGACCGTTATTACTTTCCTAACCCAGTGGTGAGCACATAGGTGCTCCTTTTTGTCTTTACGTTATATATGTTATATTCTTTAGTACGCATGAAATATAATAATTTTTATTGTGGTATCGGTACATGACATAAAGTTCAGCATTTTAACCATTTTTAACTGTACAACTTAATGTACAGTTACTTATGTAATTCACACTGCTGTGCAACCATCCACCATTAACCACCTAGAACTTTTTCATCATCCCAAACTGTGCTTTTGGCTGTCACATCCAAGAAATCATTGCCAAGTCCAATGTCGTGAAGGTTTTGCCCTGTGTTTTCTTCTCAGAGTTTTAGCTCTTACAATTAGGTCTTTGATCCATTTTAAGTTCATTTTTATTTATGGTGTGATAAAGGTACATTTTTAAACACAAAGCAAAGAATCAGAGAATATTAAAAGGGGCCCTCCGCATTTACGAATGAAGAAACTGGGGTAGAAATAATAAGCCAAGCTCACACCACTGCTTCAGGGCAGCAGCAGGGTAAAAGTCAAAGCCTATTTCCAATGCATTACACTAGACAACTGCGCAGGCGCCTAAGCACCCAGCGCGCCCCGCCCTGGGTTTGGATACGCCCCTCGCGGGAGTGCGCCCTTCGACTTTCCGGCACTCGCTCCTCCCGTTCCTCGCCCCCTGGGGCGGGCCCTGGCGGCTCCGGAGCGCGGAAAACGTGCGCGGGGGACGTGGAGTGAGGGAAAACCCGGGAAATCTTTGGCGTCTCGTGGACCCGTCAGGAACTGCTTGTAAGGCGTAAACTCCAGCTCCGCTTTTGCGATGTGCCAGGCCGAGTTTTCTCTCTTGCTCTAGGACGGGGAGGAGCCCTGGCCCTGTAGGAAGCAAGCTCGGGAGGGGGCGTGCCCGCGTCCTCAGCCCGGATTGGCCGCTGGGAGCAGCGCGGGGTTTGGCGGGAACTTCGGGAGCTGCGCCGGCGCAGTGAGCGGTAGGCTGAGATGGCCCCGCCGCGGCAAGTGCGGCGCTCTGGGTAAGTGCTGTGGCTTCTCGGGGCGCTGGGCTGGGGGTTCGGTTTATTTTCCTTCTCCGCCGGGCTTCGGCCTCTCGGAGCTGTTCGTGCTCCCTGGCTCTGCCACTGTGCAACTTGTCCTAGTGACTAACCTCTCAGGGCCTTGGTTTCCCCGTCGGTAAAATGGGAATAATAATATTCCCACCTTGGAAGGATTACGGTGAGGTTTAAAGGAGTCAGTTTAAAACCGTGGCCGGCGGGGAGGAGAGAACGTTGGCTAGTGTCAGCATTACTTTGTGTGGGTGAGTGTAGCCTAAAGTAGACTCCAAATATTTTGAAACTAACAAATAATGAGTGCCTACTACTTGCCAGACATTACGTTCTAGTGACGCTTACACTGTGGCTGGTAGTCAGTATTCTTATTTTCAAGACCCTGCTTGTTTTTGTAACAAACTACAGACTGTAAAGCTGAACTAAATCTCCCGACGCGGGGGCCCCAGCTGCCGCTTGTTTTTCTTAAAGAGGGCCTCCAGCCGGGATGAGTCAAGCATTTTTTTTTTTAATCAAAAAGGGCATGCATTTTAAAATAGGTTACAAAACTGCTCTCTAAAATGTTATTCTTCATGGACTCACGGGCACGTGTCTCGCTGGTGGTGTCTGGAGTGCATCCAAGGCCCTGTGTGGCCCTGGCTGGAGGGGCCTCGGCGTGCTTCGCGCTCCGGCTGGTACTCAAGGCCTTAGGAGTTCCACCTGGGCCGTTGGGAAGGCGGTCTGGAGAAGGTGCATTTGTAGATGCGGGTGAGGGTGCAGGCAGCCAAACAGCGTAGGGACCAGGCTGGAGCAGGGCAGTTAAGTGAACGAGACTAGGCTCCCGTGGCCAGCGGGGAGGAGGGTTGGGAAAGAATAAGGGGCCTGAAACTCAGCAGACAAGAGTGAAACTTTATCTGATCGGCCAGTGGGGTTTTTTCTCTCTCCCTCCCTCCCTCCTCCCCCCCCACACACGTATACACGTACATATTAACATTTTTGCCTTTGAGACTCCTGAAATCTGTTTATCCCTCCCCCTAAAATGCACTAATGCGCATACACCAAAATTTTTTACGTATGTTATCACCGAGGTTTCCATCTTTTGGGAGCCTCACCTTGCTCCTAGTCTAAGGTGAGGAGGGAACTTGACCACTTTTTTGAGCACAGACAAAGCAAGAAAGGGTGGAAAGAGTGGGTTAAGTTGTATGATCTGGTTTCTCGTCCTATCACTTGGCTGTGTGACCACTGATGTCACTTAACTTTTCTGAACCCCAGAATCGTAAAGGCCGTAAAACTAGTATGTGCTCTACCTTCTTTTTTGGGTCTGAGAATCAAATAGAGCAGTGGTTTTCAAATGTGGTTCCACCGGGAACTTGGACATGCAGACTCCCAGCGGCCACCCCAGGTTTCCTGAATCAGCAGCTCTGGAGTTGGGGCCAAGCAGTCTTGTTTTATTTAAGCAGCCCTCCAGGTGATTCTGATACCTGAGGATTGAGAACCACTGCTCTAACAGTTTTCCAACTTTTTTTTTTTTACTGTAATTCACAGTAATGATGTTTTACATCACAACGGGTACACAAACGTGCATGTACGCACACACATAATAAAACCGAAGGTTTAAGAAATCTTATGTTTTATATTCTCTTGTATTTATTTTTTTTTAATGCTGGGGGAAAACCTTAAAGGACATGATGGGGCAGTTGATGAAACTTGTATATGGACTGTAGATTAGATAATGATGTCAGTGTTAAATTTCCTGATTCGGAAGTTGTACTGTGACTACACAAGGTAACACCCTCTTAGGAAAGACACACTGCAGTGTCCCCATTTTACCATACACAGACACACAGGAAGCAGGGGGGACAAAATGTAAACAGTTGGTGAAGCAGGTAAAGGGTACACAGAAGGTTCTTAGAGTATTTTCAATTTTTCTCTAAGTTTGAAATTATATCAAATAAATACTTGTTCCACAAAGAAATACTCGTTCAGACACGAAATGGACTTTGCTCTCCGCTAACGGGTGTCTGCAGGGCACTTTTGAAAGTCAGGGCCTGTGCGTGGTGGTGTAGGGCATCCCCCCAACCCTGGCACCATGCCTGGGCCACAGAGGATACTCAAAGCATAGTCCCTGGCGGGATTATTTCCTTCCTCTCATATTTCCATTTTTTCTTCTGGTCACTATTGTCATATCTTGTTTACTTTAAGCTCCGTTGAAGGTACGCAACTTTATCCTTTTATCCTGATGCCCACTGGAGGGAGCCTGAAGGGCGGAAAGAGGGCAGCTCTGGGTTTGAAGTGATGCAGATGTTAACGCAGGCTTCCCTCCTTCCTGACCGCCTGTGGCTTTGGGCAAATACATATCTGGAATGTGGGATTCACTTCTACCTTGAGGACTGTTTCAGAGCTAAATGAGAAAATGTGTGTAAGAGAGCCAGGCATGGATGGAACGGGGGCCCAGTGCCTGAGAAAGAGAAAGAGCTCTCTTGCTCATTGCTGCAGAACGCCAGCCGTTGCTGTTGATTGCAACTTGAGGGACAAAGGATGACGGCAGCCTTAGGAGTTTTCTGTGTCCCTGAGGGCAGAGCTATGCTATTTATACGTAGGTGTTATGAGTTGCCCTATAAAAAATTTAACTCAATGTGTGAGATATGGGTTCTACTTTCTAAAAGGATTTTGCCAGTACCTGAATTTCATCATGTGCACATTGTTAGTGCAACTAACAAGGAATGTAATTTGGAAAGAAAATGCTTGGATGAGGTGTAATTCTGGTGTTTCCCCAAGTTATTTTTAAGTATTTCCTAACTCTTGTGTGTGTTTTTGCTGTTTCCTAGTACGAGATATTCAAAGAACATTGTAGGAAGAACACATTCCACAAAAGATGTAAGTTATCTTTTTTATATTTTAATATAATTTTTCTTGTAATTGACAATACAAAATAACGTTTTATAGGAGACTCAGAGTTTCATAGACTTGGTAAGCTCAGTGTTTTCTTGTGAAAAAGCATATTCCTTTTCCTCCTACTCTTTCCAGTATAATGGAGAAAATGGCCACTGTTAACGTTTTTGAATCTTTTGTTCTCGGCCTAGGCTGGTTTCATTTTCATTTGGATAATCGACATCGTTGAACAATTGTACAATACTCTGTATTTTGCTTTTGTCACTTGTAGCCATTTCTCCATGTTGTTATCGTTTTCCACAGTTTATGATTTCATAATATTCCATTTAGTTTCACATTCACATGGTATTTTTACTTCAGGGTGGAGTCTTAAAAGTAAATGTCTGTGAAAGGCAGGTGCATTTGTTTAACCCTCTGGCTAGCTCACTTCAGAGTATTTTCCAGCGGCTTGTCCAATTGGCCTTGGAAATTCACATGAACCTCTGATAGTGCCTGCTTGGGGGTGCCCGGGCGTCGGGAGCTCTCCCTGCTCTGTGCCCTTCCCCCGGTGTTCTCTTTTGGGCAGGGTCTCTCCCCTCTGCTCCCCTAACCCCCTCCCCGTTTGGAGGGGGCCCTTTCCCTCTCTGGCAGGGTTTTTTCAGCTTTCCGGTCCTCTTCCCTCCTCGAGAAGGCCCATCTGCTTGAGAAGGATGGAGGGTGTCAGCTCCTCTTTGGCCTTTGTCCTACCCACACACACTCTGTGAAACATTTTGCCCTGAGGGTCTGTGAGTGGTAGTTTCTGTTTTGTCTCTCAGTTTTATTCCATCTCCTGTATATCTTCCAGGATTTCTTCATATTTTCCTGTCTGTTAATCGCAGCCCTCCACATTTTCCAGAGCTACTGTGGATGTTTTTCCATTTTCTATATGTTGTCTTTCATTGGGATTTGAGGGGCAGTCTTTCTGGGGCTTATTAGTATATTGCACTGTAAACCCTCGTCTCTTTCCTGCAATCAGGAGTTTTTAACCTCTGTGTTTAGGAATTTTCATGGGCATGTTTCTGGGGAGAGGCCCACATGGGCTCAGGAGTTGGCAGGCTGTGTGGCCTGTGGGCCAGATCTAGCCTGCCTGCTGGTTTTGTAAAGCCCTGCGAGCTAAGGGTGGTTTTTATATTTTTAAATGACTGAAGTAAAATCAAGAGTGTCTCATGCCATGTGAAAATATGAAAGTCAAGTTTCAGTATCCACACACAAAGCTTGATTGCAGCCCAGCCGTGCTGCTGCTTTCTGCGTTGCCACTGTCTGCTTTCACACTGCGGTGGCTGCGCTGTGTAGTGGCACCAGTCCCCACGGGCCCGCCAAGTCTAATATACAGGTGACCCTTGAACTGGGAGGGTCCACTTCTACCCGGATTATTTTCAATAGTAGGTTCTACACTATCCGCAGTTGAAACCACCGCAGATGTGGAACCCCGGATCGGGAGGGCCGACTGCAAAGTCACACGGGGGTTTTGGCTGCGCAGAGGGTGCGCGCCACTGAGCCTTGCGTTGTTCAGTGGTCAGCTGTGCTTACCCCCTGGTCCTTCATAGAGAAGCTTCCCAATCCCTGCCTCAGATGATCAGAAGAGCCTCTGCCCCCCAGGAGTGTGAAGGCTCACTTCTTAGGCTGCGGTGATAGTGGGAGGATCCTTGCCACGCAAATCAGCTTTGTAATGTTCTTTTTGGGAGGGCCAATTCAATGACTTTGAACTTTATTCACTTTTAGGAAGCTGGCCCAAAGCACAAGCCTACCAATGTATTTGATTTTCCTGATAATTCTGGGATCTCAAGCATCGGCAGGCTGGGTGAAAATGAGAAAGATGAAGAACCCTATGAAAGCTTTGGTTAGTATTTTAAATCTTTATCCTAAAATCTTTAAAGTGGTTCAAGCAACAGCGCTTAGGCCAGTTACTAATAAAAATGTAGAAATGCCTTCAAATACAAAAGTGAGGTTGTCTGCACATGAATACAATGTTCTGGGGAGTATCTGATAATTTGAATTAATTTTTCTCACTTCTAGGTACGTTGGAACTAAGAACTCTATTAAGTGTTGTCAAAGTGGAGCTCTCCTAGTAGCATTTGTCAACAAGCCAGCCACATTATGACACCTGTTGTAGACCTTTATAACAAGAGGAATATAAAATACATTTCTCACTTCATACCTCCAGCAGTCATTCGGTAAGGGGCTTTAATTTAGGAAGGAGCAGAGGGATAATTTTTCCTTTTCCTAAACACACTGAGGCGGAGGATGCTTCAGGAGAGCTTCACCTGTGTTCCTTGGAGTGTTAGGAAGACAGGACTGGTTCCTGGCTGACCAGGGGTGTGTGAGTTGTCCAGATGGGACAGCTTCTGTCAGTGTGTCACTGGCCACTCTAGAGGCCAGAAATGATACAGAATGTGCCATGTGCACCCACATCTAGAACAGCAGTAATCAGGCATTTTTTGCCAGAATAAGTTTTAAGGGAATTTTGAAAACATACAACTTCTCACGTATTTTTAATTTGGCATCTAATATTTCTAGTCTAATTTTTGTTAATAAAAGAAAATATTGTACATTTTGTAAGGTGAAAAGTAATCATTACCAGAATACCCCTTTTATTATGACTTGATAAAAATGTTTTAACTACTCATCTAAAAGAAATCATAATTTAAAAAATTAAGATGTAATTCACTTGCCATAAAATTCACCATTTTAAAGTGTACAATTCAATTCTCTTCTAGTATAGTCACAAAATTGTACAACCATCACCATTTTCTATTCCAGAACGTTTTAATCACCCCAGAAAGAAACTCCGTGCCCAGGAGTGATCACTCCCTATTCTTCTTCTCAGCCCTTGGCAACCATAAATCTGCTTCCTGTCTCTATGGATCTGCCTATCCTGGATGTTTCATTTAAATAGAATCGTACACTCTGTATGTGGTCCTGTGTGACTTGCTTCTTTCATTTAGTGTAGTATTTGCAGGGTTCATCTGTGTGGTAGTATCAGTACTTCATTCCTAAAAATTGTTATAGTTCAATAATCCATTGTGTGGATAGACCTCATTTTTTTATCCATTCATCAGTTGATGTACACTTGCACTGTTTCCACTTTGTGGCCATTATGAGTTATCCTGCTGTGAACTTTCATGTACCAGTTTTTTGTATGGACATGTGTTTCCATTTCTTTTGGGAATGTAGTCATCCCTCAGTATCCATGTGAGATTGGTTCCAGGACCCCCCGTGGATACCATAGTCCGAGGATGCTAAAGTTCCTTATATAAAATGGCATAGTGGGGACTTGCCTGGTGGTCCAGTGGTTAAGACTCCACACTGCCGATGCAGGAGGTGTGGGTTTAATCCCTGGTCAGGGAACTAAGACCCCACATGGTGTGTGGTGTGGCCAGGAAAAAAACAAAAAACAAACAGAAGATGGCATAGTGTGTGCATATAACCTATGCACATCCTCCTGTTCACTATCAATCGTCTCTGGGTTACTTATAATACCTAATACGATAGAAATACTATGTAAGTAGTTGCCTGTCTGCAGCAAATTCAAGTTTTGCTTTTTGGAACTCTCTGGAATTTTTTTTCCCCCAAATATTTTCAATCCATGGTTGGTTGAATCTGTGGATGCAGAACCCATGGATATGGAGGGCCAACTGTACACCTCAGTCATGTGGTGATTCTGCTTCAGCGTTTTGAGGAAATGTTTACACGGCAGCTGTACCACTTTGCATTCCCACCAGCTATGTATGAGGGTTCCAGTTTCTCCACATCTTCATCAACTCTTGTTATTATCTGACTTTTTGATTCTAGCCATCCTAATGGGTATGAAATGGTATCTCATTGTGTTTGTGTGGTAAAATATACATAACAAAATTAACCATTTTAATCATTTTGGTGTCTGGTTCTGTGGCATTAAGTGTGTACATCATTGTGCAGCCATCACCCCATCCGTCCCCAGGACTTTGTCCTTTCTTTCCCATGAATGAAACTCTCTGCCCAATAGCCGACGGCACCTCGTTCCCGTCTCCCTCTTCTAGCTTTCTGTTTCTATGAATTTGACCACTCATGTGAGAGGAATCATACAATATTTGTACTTTTGTATCCTTTTTCTCATGTAGCATTATGTCTTTAAAGTTCATCCATGTTGTAGCATGTGTCAGAACTTCCTTTTTTTTTTTGTGGTACGCGGGCCTCTCACTGCTGTGGCCTCTCACACTGCGGAGCACAGGCTCCGGACGCGCAGGCTCAGCGGCCATGGCTCACGGGCCCAGCCGCTCCGCGGC
>NW_006793664.1:1280127-1316873 GCF_000442215.2 Lipotes vexillifer | reverse complement strand
CAACAAAAAAAAAAAAAAAAAGTACTTTATTGCTAATCGTCATCTGACAATGCAGGGTTGCCACAAGCCTTCAATTTGTAAAAAAACGCAGTGTCTGCAAAGCGCAATAAAGCAAAGTGCAATAAAGCAAAGCGCAATAAAGCAAAGCGCAATAAAGCAAAGCGCAATAAAGCAAAGTGCAATAAAGCAAAGCGCAATAAAGCAAAGTGCAATAAAACGAGGTACGCCTGTATCTTCGAAGAAGTGCCTGTTCACATCCTTTACTTGGGTTGAAATCAGGTTATTTATCTTTTTATTGTTGAGTAGTAAGAGTACAGCTTGTGTGACTGGTTACATATGGAGATTAAAAATTGGTCTGGTTTTCTTTTTTTCCCTTGTTATTCCCAGTAGTAAAGTAAATAAAGCTCTTTGCCTAGTTGAGGCCAATACAAAGTATATTACTAACTTTAAAATTGTGCAGTTGCTATGTTCATTATATAAGCAGCTGAAACGTTTAAATCTGAGAACGTTTAAATGTGTGCAGCACACTAAAGCCTGAGCGTGAAGAGATGGGTGCTTGGCTGTTACCAGGCGCCCCTGCAGCCATTCACTCCATGCTGGTGGCCTCCTCCTTCCCCCACCACAAGCCCAGGCCAGGGTACCGAGGCCTCTCCTGTGACCCCCTCTTCCTCAGCAGGTAGGAGCACCCTCCCACCAAGGCCATGTGGTCTCCTCTCCTTTATCTCCCTTTCTCCATTATCTTCATTATCTCATTATCTCCTTTATCTTCATTCCAGTTAACTTTTTTTTTTTTTAATTTTTTTTTTGGTTTTGGCTGCGTTGGGTCTTCGTTGCTGCGCAGACTTTCTCTAGTTGGGGCTTCTCTTGTTGCGGAGCACAGGCTCTAGGCGCATGGGCTTCAGTAGTTGTGGCTCGTGGGCTCTAGAGTGCAGGCTCAGTGGTTGTGGCACACAGGCTTAGTTGCTCAGCAGCATGTGGGATCTTCCCGGACCAGGGCTGGAACCCGTGTCCCCTGCATCGGCAGGTGGATTCTTAACCACTGCGCCACCAGGCAAGTCCCCATTCCAGTTAACTTTTTATGCTTAGCTCAAGGCTCCAGAGTAAAGGAGAGAGGAGGGGAAGTGCGGAAGGACTGGGGTCCCTCCCCAAAGGGCTAGTCATCCACAGATGTCGAGTGCCCACCCTGTGCCAGGCACTCCGTGGGGGTAATGGAGTTGCAGGAGTGGGGCAAGCACTCCAGACCTCTGAGTTTATTGTTCATGCTGTGTCTCCCAGGTAGATGTGTGATGCTCCATCAGGTGAGGAAAGAATGTCAGACCTCCTGTTTATCTTTTAGCTCATTTAAAAGTTTCCATATAATATATAAGGACAGTAAGGTTATAGCTTAACTATCCATGTATTTATTGGTGAAGGGGTTTACATTTTTTCTTGTTGAGGTGTGAGATCGTAAGTAGCATATGTAATTGGTTTTGATTTTGTTAACCATTTAAACACAGGTTGCTTTATACTCCAATGTAAAGGAACAAACTTTGAGTACTGCTCAGACAGCCAGACTTCTGAATGCCCTTTTTAAAAAAATCTTTTGTAGACCCTCCTTTACACAGCACTGCTATATATGCTGATGAGGAAGAATTCTCCAAGCACTGTGGGTCATCTCTCCCCTCAACTCCTCAAGGAAAAGAAGCAAAAAGAAGGTATGGGTGGATCTCAAGCAACTGTTTACTCATGGTTAATGGGATTTCTGAGACGTTCTTTAAGATAGAAGCTTATAAAACCAAAACTGTTTAAAGATCTTTTGAGCCAACTTATGTTTTCCCTCAAGAAGACTGGGACATGAAAAGGCAGTTTTTCAGTAATTGACATTACTTATAATAACTGTAACTGACACCTGATTATCCTAGAAAACATACCAGTGAAGGTGGTTTAGCTTTGAGGTAAAACAAAGGAGGGGAAAGGTTTTAGGAGCATAGAATTTTAGATGATTTTGAGAGGTCCCTTTAATTTACAAATATGCTTAATTGTCACAAAAGATATGTTTTCTAGTTCAGGGTGGGAATAGGGAAGAGAAGCTGATAATCCCAAAGGAAATGCAGTCTGTTGTAAATTTCAGCTGCGTGGTCCCTAAGCTGCATTGGTTTGAGTTTTCAGATTTATGTGGAGGCCTGAGTCAGGAAAATCTGTAAAAATGACACCACAGAGGCAACTCGAGAGCACATATAATGAAGAAGCCTTCAGTAGCTGTAGTACTAACTAAAAATTATTAGCTAGAGCAAATCCTTGACTTAAGGACCTCTGTTAGGTAATAGGTCAGTTCTAGTTACTGACTATATTTTGAAAGTAACAAAACTATTTTTAAAACAAATATCCCATTTGGGCAGAAATCTAGATGAGGACATCTTTCTGAGGTTCTCTGCACTGGGAAAACCTTATGGTACTTGGTTATTTGGGAGACTCCAGTTTTTCTATGAGCTGTTATTGGAAATTGGTAACAAAAGCCAAATATTTGGAAAACCGCACAGTTCATTTTAAATGGTGGTGAATGTAATTTTTCAAGAAGAATTTTTGAATAGGTGACACATTCACATGGTTTAAAAATACTAAAAGGTTAATAATAGTCTTTACGTCCTCTTCACCATCACCCAGCTCCTGCATCCACTTCTTGCTTCTCCCCCACTATTAATTTCTTATACGTCTTTTCACAGTTTCTTTGTGCACATCAAAGTAAGAATACAGAGTTTTAACCGTTTTCGAAAAGGCAGGATACCTTGCTACCTGGCTTTTTCCGCTCTGTATCTTGGAGATCTTTTCATATCAGTGCATATGGAGCTTCCTCGTTCTTCTGTTCACATTCGCAGGTTTTCCATAGTTTGGATCTTCCATAGTTTGTTTCCCCAGTCCTGGATCGACAGGCAGTTGGGTTGTTTCCAGTCTTCCGCTGTCACCAGCAGTGCTGTAGTCAGTAACCTGGCACATATGCCGTTTCACACACGTGCCTGTATTTTTCACATATGTGCCTATATTTCTGTGGGATGTGTTCATAAGGGAAATCCTCAGTCAAATGAAATATGTTAGCAATTTTCATAGTTACTGCCACATTCCCACCAGCGTGATATCAGGCTTGGAGTTTTGCCAGTGTGATATGCTGTCTCAGTCTAGTTCTAGTTTGTATTCTTCTCGTGACTGAGTTAAATAGCATCTCTTATATGTTTCACAGGTCCTGGAATTTCTTTCTGCACGCTCTTTATGTCCTTTTTCCATTTTCCTAGTGTTCTTGACTTCTGTGACTTCATCTGAACATGGGTGAAATTAATCCTATTTGTCATGGACAACTCCTGGCTTTCTGTCGTGTAAGTGGATTGAGATTGTGCCACTGAGTAGGATAGGGCTACCTAGGAGATTGAGTACTCCTGTCATCGTGAGGCGGTCATGAACTTGGTGTGGAGATGTTAGAGAGACTGCTGTGTACTTGGGTCTGGCGTTCCCAGGAGGGGCTGAGCTGGAGCTCAGACTGAAGTGGTTTGGTACAGGAGGTGTAGGCACAGGTGAGCGCTCCCAGGGAGAGACGGTGGGCCGAGAGGAGGCGGGGACCTGGGACCACCCTGCAAGAAAGCCTGGCATCTGTCCAGGTGGAGGAGGAGCTTGCAAAGCAGAGAGAGGACCAGTGGCCAGAGGGGGAAGAAGGAAGCCAGGAGAGGGTTTGTGCTCGGGAGAGGTGGGGGCGGGGGCCGGGTGGTGAGTAAATGTGTGTCCTCAGGAGGACCAAACGCCAGTCGGGGAAAGGCTGAACACATGGGTCGGTTTAACAGTGTGGATGTCCTTCGTTTGGTGGTGTGATACATCCAGACAAAAAACTTTATTTGGGTAGGTTAGACCGGGCTTTTATATATGGATACAGAAGGAAGTCCAGGCAGAAGGGATGCACGGGGAGGGGCGCGGGCGGGGAGAGAGGGAGCGCACGTCAGCGTTCCCCAGGACTGACGCGGCATCAGCAGCCAGGCCCCTGGGCCTGTCCAGGGCTGTCGGGTTCTTTGTTCCCAAATCTCCCCTTTCTGTGTCTGCGAGTCCGCCCTCGCCCTCTCCTCTCCACCCTCCCCATATTCCTCTCGCGGCTTTAACGACCCATAAGCCGCTGACCCCAGGTCTCCCTCTTGCCCAGCCTCTCCCGGGGCCCCAGCTGTCCTGCACCTTGGCCACGTTTCCCTAGATGCCTATAGGCACCTCGGGCTCAACAAAGCCGGAACCAAGCTCCATCATTCCTCCCACGTCTGGTGTCAACAAGCTCCTTTGGTGTTCTCTAGCTTGATGGTCCTGCTGTCACCCAGTCACCCCACAAAGCTGTCTGGGAACCATTCCTGGTACCTTCTGTTCTCTGACCGGCCTCCTTTGTTCTGGCCTGTGACTCCCTTGAGAATCTGCTTTTCTTCTCTCCGTATACCCTCCGCCTCCCTGTGGCCACGGCTCAGGCACCTGCTGCTGGTTCCTGTGTGCGACCACCACCACCCCCCGCCCCCGCTTCCAGTGCGTGTGTCTAGCACGGGGGCCTTAGCTCCCTCACCCCCAACCTGTAGGCGTGGTATGGGGGCCCCCTGTGTCTGTCTGGCTCCTCGGGTAAGTAGACCCTGAGGCAGAGTGAGAACTGAAGAGATTTATTAGCAACATCAGGGAGAGTTACAGGTGGAAGAATCCGGATTGAGCAGAGGTGGCCTCAGACTGCAGTGCAGCTCTCACAGCTCTGGCCGACCCCAGGTGGTGGGCAGCTCTGAAGGGAGGGCCGGGCAGCAGTGGCCGCCACGCGAGGGTCGCCCTGGCGTGGCAGCCGAGCACAGACAGGTCTGAGCAGGCCGCCTCACTGCCTCCCCGGCCCTGGCCTTTGGCTTCTTCCATAGTGTTAGCTTCTCTTTAGCAAGACATTCGCTCTGTAATCTGCTTCCCGTACGTCGAACGGGCCAGGCTGTTTTACACCCCTGTGCTTTCATGTTTACTTTTCCTTCTTCCTTAAATCCCCTTCCCTTTGTTTCTTTGCCTGGAAAAGTGTTCTCAAAAGTCATCTCAAGTCTCATAACCATGATGTGTTTCCTGATTCCCCAGCCATTTCTCTGCATCTCTGCACTCACTGTCTTTGGCCTTCCTACTAGTCAGTGAACCCATTAAAGGAAGGCTCTTCATTTTTCAAGTAATTTTATTCCTTGTACTTGCATTTTGAGGTTGGTGTTAAATAAATGTTTGTTGAACTGAATGAAAAAAATGAACTCTCACCAGAAGTTTAGGGTTATTTTTTCCTTTTCAAAGGATGAAAGAAAGTATTCCCTTTTCTATCCCCTGAGCATGGGCCTAGTGTCTGTGGATTAGTACAGATGATGGCCTGTACACCTGGGAGTGGTGACGGGGAGAAAAGAGCAGTTCTCAGACAGGACCATGAGGTACTGCAGTTACGGGACACTTACTTGCCTGCCAGCACTAAACTGATGTGGCCTGGGTGTGGGAAGGTGTGGGAGATGACCAGTAAATCTGGGAAGGTGGCAGGCCCACCTGCGACAGGTGGGAAATCTTATAAATCGAGCTTGTTTTTGTGTTGGAGGAGCAGCTTTTAGAAGACATATGTCAATAAAAATGAAATGTGTGCAAGATATTGATGGTTTGTTCTTTGGTACAGTTCGGACACTTCTGACATTGAAGCAAGTGAAAATGAGTCTGTAAAAATTAGTGCAAAAAAGGTATGTAGGCGTGTTCTCCTATCTTAAATTGTAAGAGATTTCATATCGAGTTAAGTTGGATGCAAATAGAGAAAATGTTCTGTAGCAACGTTTTTCATAGAGTATATAATGTTTTAGAAGATTTTTTTAATAAAAATGAAATATTTTTATATCTGAAGTGTTTCATTACAGAGATCTCAAATCTCTGTGTACCTTGTCAGTTTTCATAGTGTTCATGTAATGTGTTTAGATGGTGGTTTACAAAGGCGGAGTGATTTGTTGGGAGCGTCTGCTTGGAGCCCTTTAGTCAAGGTTTCTCGTCCTGTCCACTAATCGTGTTGCCATCTTCCTATTGCGTTCAGTCTTGAAGTTTAGAGATAAGAAATATGGACTTTATGGTTATCTAATACAATAGGAATGATAAGCATCTTTACTTTCAAAACAGTAATGCTGTTTTCTTGACATAGCCAAGAAGAAAATTCAAGCCCATTAGTGATGAATCTGAAAGCACTGAAGAAAGTGATGTAAGAAGAAAAGTTAAACCAGCAGAGAACTTAAGTACACAACCTGAAGCTGTTTCAGCTACAGCATCTTCAGAACCTTCAGAGAAACCAGCTGAATCGGTCACACTTAAAAAGGTGGGACCCCTTGGTGCCAAGCCCTCTGTTGAAAAAGAGACCCTGGAAACAGAAAGTCAACTGGTAGGAGAGTGTCTGCTATCCCCTTGGATAGAAAAAAAAGTTGATAGAAAATGTCTAGGAGGAAAACAAAGCATTTTCTCTTTTTCCTTCACTTCTTTTAAAAGATAAGTTTTACACTTATTATAAAAATAAGTTTATTTTAGAAAATTTGGAAGGTATGGAAAGGCAGATAAAATCACCTATAATTCCATCATCCCCAAAAAAAATAACCACCACATTTTTTGGTCTATACTCTTCAATTCTTTATTGAGCTTTTCTCACCCTAAGTGGAACCATATCCTTGTCATTAAGTATTCTACATACCATTTTAATAAATGCATGACATTTCATTCATGAACGTGCCATAGTTTAATCTCTTACTAATGAGCAATTGTAATTTTTAAAATGTAAGTGCTTTGATGATTTTCTAGCTAAATCTTTGTGCACATCCTTGATCATTTCCTTAGAAGAAATTGCTATGATAAGATTTCTGGGTGATATGTGTTCTACTTTAAGATTTTTTTTTTTTAATTTAATTTATTTATTTACTGGCTGTATTGGGTCTTCGTTGCTGCGTGCGGGCTTTCTCCAGTTGTGGTGAGCGGGGGCTACTCTTCATTGCAGTACTCGGGCTTCTCACTCTGGCGGCCTCTCCCGTTGCAGAGCACGGGCTCCAGGCACGCGGGCCTCAATAGTTATGGAGCGCAGGCCCAGCAGTTGTGGCTTGGCTCCAGAGCGCAGGCCCAGCAGTCATGGTGCACAGGCTCAGCTGCTCCGCGGCACGTGGGACCCTCCCAGACCAGGGCTCGAACCTGTGTCCCCTGCACTGGCAGGCGGACCCTCAACCACTGCGCCACCAGGGAAACCCCTATTTTAAGATTCTTGACATATCAATATATAATATCTTTTAATCAAGCTTTTAATATGTCATAATATGCCAGCACCTTCATTTTGGCCCACTGAAATGGATTTCAGGCTTCTGAACTCCAGAATTGTGGGAGAAGAAATTTCTGTTGTTTTAAGCCACGAAGCTGTGGTCATTTATTTTAGCAGCCACAGGAAATAAAACATCACCCAGTGACTTTCCCTTTTTAATAGCATGCTTTTGGGTTCTAGAATTTCCTCTTTTTTTCCCCATAGTTTCTACTTCTTGGCTCAGATTCCCTATCTGCATAATCATTAAGACCATCATTTCCTTCTCTGGACGTATTTATAACAGCTGCTTTAAGGTCTTTGTTTTCTAAGTCAGGTAGAGTCAGTCCTCTGTATCTGCAGGTTCCACATCCATAGATTCAACCAACCGCTGATTGGAAATATTTGACAAAAAATTACATGAAGTTCCAGAAAAGCAAAAGTTGAATTTGCCAGCAACTATTTTCATAGTATTTACATCATATTAGGTATTATAAGTAATCTAGAGATGATTTAAAGTTTATAGGAGGATGTATATAGGTTACATGCAAATACTACACCATTTTATAAAAGGGACTTTGAACATCAGCGGATCCCCATGTGGGGGGGATCCAGGAACCATCTTCCTTGGATATTGAGGGATGACTGTATCTGGGCTGTCTCAGGGTCAGCTTCTTTTGAGTACTTTTTCTATCTTGACTATAGGTTACAGCTTTTGTATAACATTTTTAATCTGATACTTTTTGTGTATTGCACATTGTTGATAGGTTGTTGAGATTTTGAGCTGTGTTTTCTTCTGAATGCTGATTTGCATTCTAGTAGGTATCTTAATTATTGGCTGATCATCCTGAACTTCTGTAGTGTGGTTTATCCTTCGTTAGGGCCAATCTGTGGAAAGCCTAAGGTGTCTTCCAAGCCTCTCTAACTCAGTGGGACTCAACCTCTGTAATAGTTCTCAGTAGCTGCATAACAAAATACCCCAAATTTTTTTACTTCAAACAACATACATTTATAACTCACAGTTTCTATAGGTCAGAAGTCCAGGCTCACCTTAGCTGGATTCCCTGCTCGGGGTCTCAGAGGCTGGAGTGAAGGTGCCAGCCAGGACTGAAATCTCATCTGAGGCCCAGGGTCCCCATCTAAGATCATGCAAGCTATTGGTAGAAGAATTCTGATCCTTGCTGTTGTAGGCCTGAGGTTCTTGTTTTCTCTCTGGTTAAAGCAGGGTCACTCTCTGCCCTTATAAGGTCCTGGTCACATGGCCCTCTCACAACATGGCAGCTGACATTTTCAGAGCTAGCCAGAGAATCTTTCCAGTCTGCTGCAGTGGCCTCTTATGAAATGTAACGTAATCGAGGGAGTGACCATCCCATCATATTCACAGGAGCCACCCACACTCGAGGGGAGGGACTTGTCCAAGTCATTGGGGATCTTGCTTACCACACCCTCCCGTCTCTGTCTCCCTGGTGAACCTGGCCAGAGATTGGTTTTAGGCTTTGTCAGGGTGAGTCTAGGGTAGGCCTTACTCTAGAGCAGTGCTTCTCAACCCTCTTCCATTGTTGTCCTAAGAAGCCTTTTTAGACATTTTTCCTCCTAACCATCCCCCCGCAGTTAAATTTTAATATCATAAATATACTGTGTATCTGTGTATATACTAGGTACTTCGGAGGGTCACAAACCATTGTACTATCTGAGAGTTTCTGGCCTGCCCCCTTGGGAACAGTTTCACCCTGTTTGATATCGCATGATCTAGGGTACTGTTCTTACCCCCAAGTTGTGGTCTCTCCCCAAGCTCAGCTGGATAGACGGCTGTTAACTAGCTGTTAATGAGGTCTCTGCATTTTCTCCATCTGATCTCCCCCAGAATTTCTTGTCTGTTACTAGCTGTCAGGTTCTTAATCCCACGATAGCCACGTCCCAGTATACTCTCTGTAGCCTCATGCACATGTGGAGTAGGCGGTCAGGGGCTGTCAGGGACCCGCACCCAGACCTGTGCCCTTCTCCCTGAGCAGCTTACTGCAGGTCTCTGCCTCCCGCGGACAAGGGTTACCACTCTCTGCTGGGACTGGGCCTGCTGTGCTGCTGTCTCAGCTGTCCCCAGGCGTGTGGGAAGGCCGGCAGCCAGAGTCCACCTTCTGAGTCTCTCAGGCTTGTTTTGCCTGTTGTCCAGTGCCTGAATGAAGGTGCCACCCCTCTCCCCACTTCATGGCTGTTTATGGCAAGAGGGCTAGTTCAGAAGCTGTTACTTCCTCTTAGCTTAGTGCAGAAATTGAGCTGATTCCACACAATTATTATCTTAAATAATAAAAGTTCAGTTTCCTCCAAGGCACCCACTGTTACAAGCCAACTGAAAGTTTTAATTACTTTTTATCTTGAGGTGGTGTAATTTTTTTCAGCATTTCCTTATATTAATTTAGATAATTTATATAATTAACTATTAGAACAAAATGAGAATTGTAGCTAAAATATTGACAGTGTCTGATAATACTGTCTTAATTCTGGTTTTAGGAGAAAATCCTCTTAAATAAAAATCTTTGCTGTGGTTTTTTTTGTTTTTTTAAGAAAACTCAGAAAAAGAAGATGTTTCGTGGCAAAAGGAAGAAACCAAGAAGTGAAGCCACAGACTTGGGTATACAATAGTGTTTTATACATAGTCAATCATTCAAGAATTTCTTTTTTAAAAATATATTTCTTAATTTGATAAAGTAGTAAATTTAAGTATATAAAATTGTTACTTTAAAAAGTTAAAAATATGTGACTTTGGAGTAACTGATTTTCCCAGCATCTATCATGAAAATTTTCAACATACAACAAAGGAGAAAGAATTTTACAATATATATTCATAAACCCACTACCTAGATTTTACTGTCAAAATTTATTATACTTGCTTTAGCGCCTATTCATTAATCTATTTTAATTTTTCATAACATAGTATGTACTCTTTTCATACAACATAGTATGTACTCTTTTATAGAAGGCTTCTTTCAGCATAACTTTGATTCATCCATGTTATTTTACATCATTTTTTATTGACACAGTTTATTGAAAAATGGGAGGAAAATACAGCATTTTCTCTCTTTCCTTCAATTCTTTTAAAAGATAAGTTTTATATTTTTCTTATTATAAAAATGCTTATTTTAGAAAATTTCAAAGATACGGAAAGGAAGATAAAATCACCTACAGTTCCATCACCCCAAAATAACTACCATATGTTTTGGTCTTTACTCTTCAATTCTTTTACTGAGCTTTTCTCACACTAAGAGGGCTCAAGTCCTTGTCATTAAATATTCTACAATACCATTTTAATGAATGTATAATATTTTGTTCACAAATGTCCCATAGTTTAGTTAATCTCTTTATTATATTCCTACAGCTATCTGAATCAATACACTCAGTAACCTTTATGTGTCCGAGAAGTGGCCTATCAGTTAGATTAAAACTATGAAAATACAGTTAACAAAGATCTCAATCACCAGTAGTGTTAGATAAGAGCAGACTGTTAAGTAAAGACACAGCAAGGTAATTAAAAGGCAGCAGTGCTTTAGGCTGCTTCAGCAGAAATGGGAGAACCAAGCAGACGGCAGTTAGAGGGTGAGGTACAGACGGGTTTGTGAGACTGACCGGGAGAGGAAGAAGGGAGCATGTCTCCTCCCATGTGCTTCTTCAGAAGTTCTTGCTATTCTTAGCAATTTGGTGGAACTACTTTTGTTGTAGGCTTTTAGAACCCTGGACCTAGAGCTAAACTGTTGGTAATTAGTATATTAAACTGACTTATCCTAATGTTGTAGATACTTCCGACTGTGTACCTATTTGGTGTTTAAAAGAAAAGAAAACCAGTGACATCATGGAGTTAGATGTCGTTTTGTCTGCATTTGAGAACATCCTCCTAGAGTATAAGTAAGTCTTTTGATATTGTGATATATGGACCTAATAAATTTCCCTGGAAACAGCACTTCTACTCTCCACAGCTGCTGATATGTAGAATTTTTCATTATCACTGTTTTGCATATTTTTAAACTTCCATTATGATTTTTTTCTTTAAGCCTGTGAATTATTAAGTAGTATGTTTTTATATGTCCAAATATGTGGCTTTTTAATTTATATTTTTGTATTAACCTTCCATCTTAAATAGTTACAGCCAAATTTCATGGACTGGTGATACCTCTTTTTGAAACATTAAGGCTTTATGGCCTGGCACATAATCTGTGGGAAAGCTCTAATTAGTGGTTCTATGTAGAATCTCTAATTATTGTATCTATGTGGAATCAGTATTACTCAGTTTTTCCTGGTACTTCTATCAATTTATGCTATTTATATAGAGAGATTATTTTATTAAGACATCATGTTTAAAATTGCTCTTTTATTATTTTATTTTTGGCTGTATTGGGTCTTTGTTGCTGCGTGTGGGCTTCCTCTGATTGCAGCGAGCGGGGGCTACTCTTCGTTGCGGTGCGTGGGCTCTAGGCACGCGGGCTTCAGTAGTTGTGGCACGTGGGCTCAGTAGTTGTGGCTTGCGGGCTATAGAGCGCAGGCTCAGCAGTTGTGGCACATGGGCTTAGTTGCTCCGTGGCATGTGGGATCTTCCTGGACCAGGGCTCAAACCTGTGTCCCCTGCATTGGCAGGCGGACTCTTAACCACTGCGCCACCAGGGAAGCCCTAAAATTGCTCTTTTAGATTGA
Organism: Lipotes vexillifer; assembly: GCF_000442215.2. NCBI lineage: Eukaryota > Metazoa > Chordata > Mammalia > Artiodactyla > Lipotidae > Lipotes > Lipotes vexillifer. Next base: position 1,304,908 of record NW_006793664.1, on the reverse strand, counting down.
ACATTTTATCCTTATGTAGTGACCCCTTCCATTCCTAAAAATGCTTTTTGTCTTAAAATCTATTTTATCTGATACTAATATGTCACTAGATTTCTTTTGCTAGTATTTGCCAGATTTTATATTCTTTTAACTTTCATTTCCAACCTTTGTCTCACCTTAAACTTTCTTATAAAATCTTTTTTAAATCCAAAGTGTCCATCTTTGAATTCCACCTGTTGACTTTAGTCCATTTACATTTATTTTAATTATCCATATATTTAGAAGAATGTACTGATCCACTGTTTTTACTTAAAAAAATTTTCTTTTTACTTTTTGATGTTTTTAAATCCTGTATAACTTAAAAAAAAAAAATAGAATTTACAACTCCCCACCAATAAGGTTAGAATTTTGGCAAGCTCTCATGTCTTAGTCTTCTCACCCTCCCCCCACCCCAAAACCCATCATGTTTATAATACTTAGAGACTTTAATTCTGGGAGAAGGGCTATCACAGTTGATGTGAAATGGCTTCTCTGACCTGTTTCAACGTGGGTTCTTGACTTTGAACTTGCCAGGGTACTGCAACTTCTCAACTGGTTTCTGGAGTTCTCATAAAGGCTTTTCGGGGCCATAGGTAGTTGTTAAGTTGGTTTCCCTGTGGGGTTTCCTATTCTACCGTCTTCTGATATCACTAGAAATATTCCATTTTGTTTTTTTGATGAAAACTTCTTCAAAAATCTGTATTCAGGGCTTCCCTGGTGGCGCAGTGGTTGAGAGTCCGCCTGCCGATGCAGGGGACACGGGTTCGTGCCCCGGTCTGGGAAGATCCCACATGCCGCGGAGCGGCTGGTCCCGTGAGCCATGGCCGCTGGGCCTGCGCGTCCGGAGCCTGTGCTCCACAACGGGAGAGGCCACAGCAGTGAGAGGCCCGCGTACCGCAAAAAAAAAAAAAAAAAAAGTCTGTATTCAGATGTGTAGGCCTTCTCTTATGTTATGCTTAGCTTCTGAAGAATTAGGCCATGGGTTTAGTCCCCTTATGCTGGGTGACTTTTCCTCATGGATTTGCCCCAAGAAAAAAATAACTATAAGATAAACTGTCACACAAGAGATTTATTTTCGATTAAAAGCACAGTTCATAGTGGCGCACTGTGCCGAGGCAGAGTAGGGCTGGCTGCCGCCCCGGCAGTGTGTGCACTGCTCCTGCACAGTCGCTGTGGGTCTGTGTCCAGCCAGAATGAGCCAGACGGGAGACTGGGCTCTTTTGTCCCTGATGACAGGGACCTGAGCCAGTTTTGGGTCAGCTTTATAGTTTTGCAGAACTGAATGGCTGGCTTCTGGCTACTTACTCATTCGTTAGTCCAGGTGTGTTATACAATTATTTCTACAGTTATAGCAGGGAGGGAGGAAGGAAGGGGCTAAAGTCTGCTGGTCACTGGATCAGGCAGCAGAAAAAGACAGGGATTGGCTGTAAACATTGCTTTCTACATGGCTTAGTGTCACCTGTGGATGTGGCCAGTGTCAAGGAGTGCTGACTACATACATGAGGGTTTGGGGGAAATATTTCCTGTTCTTTTTCTTTTGTTTGTTGAGATGTTTCCAGTATTTTTTTAAATCTGAGAAAGGGCTGCAAGCTGACCATGCCATCTTAGATATTCAGAAGGGCACATACCAAACTGTGTGTGTGTCTATGGGTGTGCTAAACAAATGCAACACACCTTTCAAAATCCTTTATGTAATACCTAAGTTTAACTTTCTTTATTCTGCTATAGACAAAAAACAGACTCTAGAATTTGTAAGGAAGCCATCAACAAATTTCATTCTAATTTGAAAGAAGAACTCATCAAAATGGTAAGTTCATTGACATAAATTTGTTGGTCTAATCCTGAGCAGCATACTGTTATCTTAGAGAAGCTTGCATTTGCTGGCAATATGGTAAAGAACTCATTAGAACTACATATTTCACATGTTGTTTTTAAACTAGATGTGGTTATATTGTAAACTGATAAACAGTTAACTGTGGAAAATGCAGGCGAATATTTATTTTTTGTTTTGTGTAGCTTAAAGAAATCCAGATGTTGAAAACTCTGAAAAGGAAGAACACTAAGGTAACTCACTTACGTGATTAGAAACACAGTCCTGTAGAACATGCATATATGTAGAGTTAAGTAAAGACCTGACTCTGGGTTTTACGACCTTGAGAGTTTGTATAAGATCTTTTATCTTTTTAGTCAGGCTTTTCTTTGATCTGGTGATTGATCAGATGAGTATCCTGCAAGCTGAGGAACTGGGGATCCTCATTAGCCTAAAAATGGCTCTTAAGCCCAAAATGGCCACTTATATGGATAAGTATTAAGTAATGTATATTTATCACTGCTGTGTATGTCAAAAACCTTTTAGACTAAAGAACTGTCTTATGTCTCAGGTAAAAGGGCAGCCTGGGAAGAATCCTGGGTTAAGGGTCAGGAGACCTCCTTTCTTGTTCTGGTTCTGCCCCTTCAATGCACTGTATGCCACTAGGTTTGCAAGGAAACACGAGGCCCTCCTTGCCCATCTGTTTGTAGTTGGACCACTTGACATCCGATGTTCTAGCTCCAAACTTGCATGAACCTACGTGTAGAAGCACAGCTCCCCCTCTACACTTATAACAGAAATGGATTTGAAATGTATACATTTTCCTTCTGGTGATTATAAGCCTTTGTTGTTTTTCAGTTTTAGTCTCCTGTTGTCAATTCTGCATTTCTTATAAGCAAGCAGTAGTAGTCTGAATGTCCAGCAGTGGAATATGAGGTAGTCACTAAAAGTGATAGTTGAGATAATACAGCGTATTATATTGAAATGTCCTTTTTAAAATACAAACTGTGTCATGACACTCCCCTGCTTCAATATTTTTCTAGTGTCCTAGATAAAATGGAGACTCCTTCCTTTATAGCTCACAGGGTGGTAAAGATCTGACCCCAGTTCCTCTTTAAAGTTGTCCTCAAGTGGAAGACCCCTGTTCTTTCCCTTCATAGCATGTATCACAAGTTGTAATTACATCCTGTTTGTATGTAATATCTATCTTCCCTATTAGACCAAAGTTCCATGATGGTAAGAATGGGGTTTGTCTTGTTTCCCACTATTATTTCCAATACAGTGTACAAGGCAGTGCTCAATATTTACAAAATTAATTTAACTGTCGTGTTACTTAGATGATCTCAGATATCGAAAAGAAAAGGCAACGTTTGATTGAAGTCCAGGATGAACTGCTTCGGTAAGATAATATCAAAATCCTCTTTGAGAACCTACAAGAAGGATTTAATCACGATATGCCATGCGAGGCTTTGTTGCAAAACTTGCTGCTGTGCTGCGTTTAAACCCCAGGCTTCTCTGAGCTTGGAAGCTCAGTGAAGGCAGGCTTTGCTGCCAAGTGGAGAAGCTGTGAGCGGAGGGGAATTCAGCAGTGGCCTGTCCCCCCATGAGAGCTCTCAGTTCTGGCCCGAGAGGCAGCCGAATTAGAGACTTAGTGCATGCATAGACTCTATCTAGAACCAGACTGCCTGGCTTTGAATCTAGGCTCTGCCACTTACTGGCTGTGCAACCTTGGGCAGGTTACTTAACCTCTCAATGCCTCAGTTCCCTCATTTGTAGATGAGCACAATGATAACTATACCTCACAGGGTGTTGTGAGGTTTAAATGAATAAATATACAGAAAGTGCCTCACGGAGACTGGGATACAGTAAGTTTTGTATTAAGTGTTAACAGTTTTTGTCAATCTTGTTGAAAGGTATAGCTTGGCATGGCACTCGTGTGAGTCCATTCCCAAGTGTTGGGCCAGGACAGTTTCCACCAGGGCTGTCTCCATGGTCTGGTTAGGAAGACGAGCACAACCCATCAGCTGGTCAACGAACTAGTATTTTTTGGTGGTCTTCCATACAGACAGGGCTGCTGTGTGAGCTGGAGGGTTGGTAGTAAAGCAGTAGAAGGATAAGCAGTATCACATATGCTCTCTGCTCTTAAGGAGTTTAAAATAGCTTGAAAAAGTGGTCTTATCAGAAAAGACAACCTATAATTTTTTAAGTACTAAGTTTTAAAGATGAGATGGCCACAGAAATTTAGAAGTGGGAAAAATTGGTTGTCTAGGCCTTTGGTTTCCAAATCTGGTGTATGGACAGGTGCTGCTGGCCCATGCTAAAGCTTTCATTGGCCCAGGCCAAAATAAGAAAGATAATGAGAGGAAGCTTTTTAAGGTGTTAGCTGTGTGTGTTGGGCACTGTCCTATAAATGCTTTACATACTAACTCATCGCTGTAACCCTGTGAGGTAGGTTATTTGGCCATATAAGATAACTACAGAAGACTCATCTGTCTTTGAGATCTACTGTTCCTTTTCTAGATAGAATTTTAAAAGTTGAGAAGTATAATATTTTGAAAAGGCACAGAAAGAGAAAAATGTATGTCATTATTGTAACTTTACATGTGAAAGACCTAAGGCACAAGGCAGTAACTGACCCTCAGCCACCCGCCTAGGAAGTGAGGGAGCCACGGTCTGGTGTCTGCTGACTGGCTCCAAATCGAGCACTCCTGCCCACAACCCAGATGGCACAGTGAGTTTTCCAGAATGCAGCACTTGTTCAGTGTATGGAACTGTTATGAGGACTTTTCTTTTGTAAAATGATATCAGAGCATAGTGTTTTTTTTTGTATCTTCATTTGTGAGAATAAAAGATGGTAGCCTCTCCCCATTTTATAAATTGGTTCACAAAATCCAAGTTATACCTTTTTATTTTATAGGTTAAGAAACTAATAATCTACTGAGAGAGAGAAAGCAGGTTGCCCAAGGTCACACATTTCATCCAGGCACTGAGAGTGTTTTTCCACTGGTTTTATTAGACCTTGGAAATGGACAAAATTTCAGCAAGAGGAAGGGGCAGAGGGAAGGCTTTCTGTCCATACTTTTACTGTTAAACTGCAATGCCCGTCTACTTCCGCCTGGGGCGCTAAAATCTTTACCCAAGTATATGTTTTAATTCAATAGTTCCCAAGACTTTAAAAATGACTCGATGAGTTTTAGGACATAACAGGCATACTCGTCTGTGGGCTTCATTGCTGAGCACTCGTTGTGCATCAGGTCTCAGAGTCTTTTCTGTGTATTGAGTCCAGAGTCGTTCATGTTTGTAATTTCAGAGCCAAAGATACCTCGGACCACCTAGGCCACCTTCCCTGCTTTTTTAAAGCTTCACTCAGCACCCTGACATACTCCATCTCATCTACCTTATTAGGCTGTTGTTACACTTTATGTCATTTATTTTCGGGAAAAATTTTTTTTTGTTTTAGGTTAGAACCAGAGCTGAAACAACTACGAATAAAGTATGATGAACTTAAGGAGAGAAAAGCTTCCCTTAGGAATGCAGCATATTTCTTGTCTAATTTAAAACAGCTTCATCAAGATTATTCAGATATTCAAGAGGAAGAACCAAATGTAAAGGAAACGGTAACTTCAGTTTTCACTTTTCACTGTGCTTCAGAAGATACAGGGCATTTGCATGCTACAGTACAAGAGCTGTGGAGAGGCAGCCGTTGGTGTTGGTGTCTACCCAAAAAGCATCTCTATAAATTGGTGAAAATTTGTTATCACCACTTCTTTAGTTAATTAATTAAGGCCAGAGGAGTAAAGAAAAATCCAGAAACATTGATTTTACTAAGATGTTATACTTTAAGCTTCAGAGAACTGAATTTCTTTAAGGGAAGTGTATCCTGTGTACACATCTCAAGTGAACAGCTATGCTTTATTACTGTAATTGTCAACGTAAGACCACTCATACATGTTATAAAGACCAACCTCTTGTTCTTTGTTCACCTCATACTTTTAGTATTTTTGTATCTGAAAAACTAGCCATTATCCCATTATAAATGGTAGGTGTAATTTTAGAAGTTGAGAAATATTAAAAAGGCATGTAGTAGGGAAAAATGTGGTAAATTTTTTTTTATTGAACTATAGTTGATTTACAATGATTCAGGTGTACAGCAGTGATTCAGTTATATACATATATGTATATAAGAATCTTTCATATTCTTTTCTGTGTTATTACAAAATACTGAATATAGTTCCCTGTGCTATATAGTAGGTCCTTGTTGTTTATTTTATATATAGTAGTATGTATATGTTAATCCCAAACTCCTAATTTATCCCTTCCCACCGCATCTTTCCCCTTTCGTAACCGTAAGTTTGTTTTTGAAGTCTGAGTCTGTTTTGTTAATAAGTTCATTTGTATAATTTTTCTAGATTCCACATGTAAGTGATATATTTATATGACATTTGTCTTTCTCTTACTTCGCTTAGTATGATAATCTCTGGGTCCATCCACGTTGCTGCAAATGGCATTATTTCATTCTTTTTTATGGCTGAGAAATATTCCTTTGTATATATATACCACATCTTTATCCATTCCTCTGTGGATGGACATTTAGGTTGCTTCCATGTCTTGGCTATTGTAAATAGTGCTGCAGTGAACACTGGGGTATCTTTTCAAATTATGGTGTTTTTTAAAAATTAATTTTTGGCTGCACTGGGTCTTCACTGCTGCACGCGGGCTTTCTCTAGTTGCGGTGAGCAGGCTTCTCACTGCTGTGGCTTTTCTTGTTGCGGGGCACGGGCTCTAGGTGTGCAGGCTTCAGTAGTTGTGGCACATGGGCTGTAGAGCGCAGGCTCATTTGTGGCGCACGGGCTTCATTGCTCTGCAGCATGTGGGATCTTCCCAGACCAGGGCTTGAACCCATGTCCCCTGCATGGACAGGCGATTCTTAACCACTGTGCCACCAGGGAAGCCCTATGGTTTTCTTCAGATATATGCCCAGGAGTGAAATTGCTGGATAACTTGGTAGTTCGATTTTTAGTTTTTGAAGGAACCTCCGTACTGTTCTCCATAGTGGCTGTACCAATTTACATTCCCACCAACCATGTAGGAAGGTTCCCTTTTGTCCACACCCTCTCCAGCATTTGTTGTTTGTAGACTATTTGATGATGCATTCTGACCAGTGTGAGGGGACACCTCATTGTACTTTTAATTTGCATTTCTATAATTAGCAATGTTGAGCATCTTTGCATGTGCTTTTTGACCATCTGTATGTCTTCTTTGGAGAAATGTCTATTTAGATCTTCTGCCCGTTTTTTGATTGGGTTGTTTTTTTGATATTGAGCTGCATGAGCTGTTTGTATATTTTGGAAATTAATACCTTGTTGGTTGCTTTGTTTGCAAATATTTTCTCCCATTCTGTGGGTTGTCTTCGTTTTGTTCATTATTTCCTTTGTTGTGCAAAACCTTTTCAGTTTAATTACATCCCATTGGTTTATTTTTTAAATTTTCATTACTCTTGGAGGTGGATTCAAAAAGATATCACTGCAATTTATGTTGAAGAGTGTTCTGCCTACGTTTTCCTCTATAAATACTATACTAATAAAGAGTTTTATAGTATCCGGTATAGAACCGGGTATATCTTTCCACCTGTGTCCTCTTCAGTTTCTTTTATCAGCATCTTAATTTTCAGAGTACAGGTCTTTTGCCTCCTTAGGTAAGTTTATTCCTAGGTATTTTATTCTTCTTGATGTGATGATAAATGGGATTGTTTCCTTAATTTCTCTTTGTATTTCATAGTGTATAGAAATGCAGCAGATTTCTGTATATTAACTTTGTATCCTGCAACTTTACCAAATTCACTGATGAGCTCTAGTAGTTTTCTGGTGGTGTCTTTAGGATTTTCTATGTATAGTATCATGTCATTTGCAAACAGTGACAGTTTTACTTCTGTTCCAGTTTGGATTCCTTTTCTTTTTTCTTCTCTGATTGCTGTAACTAGGACTTCCAAAACTACATTGAATAGAAGTGGCAAGAGAGGGCATCCTTGTCTTGTTCTTGATCTTAGAGGGAATGCTTTCAGCTTTTCACCATTGAGTATGGCGTTAGATTTGGGTTTGTCACATATGGCCTCTATTATGTTGAGGTAAGTTCCCTCTATGCCCACTTTCTGGAGAGTTTTTATCATAAATGGGTGTTGAATTTTGTCAAAAGCTCTTTTGCATCTACTGAGATGATATTATTTTTATTCTTCAGTTTGTTAGGTATATCACATTAACTTGTAGATACTGAAAAATCCTTAGATCCCTGAGATGAGTCCCACTTGATCATGGGTGTGTGACTCTTTGAAAAATGTATTGTTGGATTTGGTTTGCTAGATTTTATTGAGGATTTTTGCATCTGTTCATCAGTGATACTGGCATGTACTTTTTTGAGATATCTTTGGTTTTGGTTTGGTATCAGGGTGATGGTGGCCTCATAGAATGAATTCAAAAGTATTCCTTCCTCTGCAAATAGTTTCAGAAGGATAGGTATTAACTCATCTCTAAATGTTTGGTAAAATTCACCTGTGAAGCCATCTGGTGCTGGACTTTTGGTTGTTGGGGGATTTTAAATTACTGATTCAATTTCGGTAACTAGTAATTGGTCTGTTCATATTTCCTGTTTCTTGCTTGGTTCAGTTTTAGTAAACTTTGTAGTTGGTTCTGATTTTTGCTACAGACTTTGCTGTTATGATAACCAACTCAGATTAATAGAAATATTTAAATTATAGGGAAAATTTGTATATTTTATATAAAATTATGATATACAAATATATAATGTATACATACAGCTTATTCTTCACTTCCAGTTTTGATACTGATCTAAAAGTTAGGCTCAGGAGAATAAAGATTTGTTTATATATTCAGTATATTAGAGATCTGGAAACAGAATGTTTTTAATTTTTTTTGACAGTACTTATCTGGTCTAAAGCTTATTTGGAGTTGGGGATTTTGGTTAGTAGAAGAAATTAACAATGGCATTGGTTGAATTTGAACATTATAACTCTGATGAGAACTGAGACTTAGTGACTGCCTTGTTTGGAATACATGACTCTTACTAACGTCTTGTTCTGTGCAAGCCTTCAGGCGTTCTGGACTTCCGTTGTAGCAGCTGTGCGTTATGCTTTCAGAGTGTAGATACTGGGGTATGTGTCTTACCTCTTCTAAACTAAGAATCTAGCACCAAATGTTAGTTCTTCCCCTTGCCCACCCTCCCTGAGAGCAGGTGCCCCATGGTAGCCTGAACACATTAGGCTCTCAAATACTTGTTAAACTGAATTGCCTAGTAATATGGTAAGTGATATTCTAGAAAAAGTTCCATTATTATTGGGTGGTAGTCAGTCTGACAGCTTTTCTGCTTAATTTCACTTCCAAGAAAATCACCTTGAAAACATAAGCAACAAACTGTCATAAGTATGATACAGCTGTCGGGTGATTTTAGTCACTCACCCTTAGATACAAATTGCATCGTGATATTTGGCTTTGTTAATTATTTCAAAATCATGAGTTGAGCTTTGTTTTCTATTTTACATTGGGTTTGTATTTAATTTTGTCTGTAATCCTTAAGGACAGTTTGGATTAGCAACTTTTAAGACACTTTATTGATCTTCCCAGTAAGTAATTTTTCCAGATGATGAATTTTAGGGGGACCTGCTGTTCTCGTTCCATCAGTTCTTATAGTAAAAGTAAATCTTCCACATGGTTTCCTGTGTTTAAAAGAGCATGAGATCAAGCCGACCCCACAGAGCTCTAGCTGACTTGCCCAAACCAGGTCATACCCTGTCCCAGGGATGATTTTGTTTTAAATAATTCAGATGCCACAATTCTTTGAGCCAATTTATCTCCCGGGATGATTAGCTCAAGCTTTGCAGAGCAGTTCCCTTGCAACCTTCCTTATCAATTGTCCTAAGGCAATGAATTAAAACAAATTTTATCAAAAAAAATGAGAGGAAGAGTGATTCAGAGAAACCTCTATTAATATTGGCATTTGGTCATAACATTGAGCTACATAAAATGGATAGGGTTCTAAAAGTTTTTGATATTTGTTATTCTGAATATTTTCCCTCAACAGTATGATTCATCCAGCCTTCCAGCTCTGCTATTCAAAGCAAGACCCCTTTTGGGAGCTGAAAACCATCTGCAAAATATCAACTATCAATTAGAGAAGCTCCTTGACCAGAAATGAGACCAGTCTACTAAAGTGTGCACATATAAAGATTAGTCTCATGCTACTGCCTGTTACCTTCTGAAACTGTATGTATTTTTCCACAAAGGAGATGGGGGGGGAGAAAACCCAAACTTTATTACTATTAATTTGAATTGAATATTTCTTTTGTTATGTTATAGCAACATTCTCAGGTACATTTAAAAAAAGTAAACTTGTCTAATTGTTCAGGCTGGTTGTATGGTCTTGTCACCAGAATTTAATATTACTTTTGTCATTAAAATTAAATGGCTAGGTATAGTAGTTTTAATAGTTAATTTTTCTGGTTAATGTCAAGTAATGAGTTTCAAAATGTTTTAAAATGTTGACACCTAATCAGCCCGAGACATACAAAAGTTTTACTGTAGAAATAAACATGCAAAATTAAGCCGATATGAACAAAGACTAATAACTTTGGTTAATCAAATAAGGAGACTTATACTGAATTTAAGCACACTGGAGCTAATTTTCAATAAAACTGGTTTACTTCAATAAATAAGATTTGGAAGCAAGCAAAGTAATAAAACTTAGCTGATACAACAGGCTTTATAAATTACTAGTTTGTTATTAAATCTCTTTTCAAGCAGATTACAGCCTAGTTATGTAAGTGTCCATCATTAGCTACTCTTGTAATACTTCTGTAATTAGTTCATCAGGAATTTCATCAATTCCATTATAACCGAGAAGACTGTTCTCTGCAGCGTCTGCCAATTCAGCATCTTCTGTAGCCTCCAAGATATAAGCATCATCAATGCCATTATCCCAGTCAGCATCAGAAAATGTACCTTTTGACGATGCACTAGATGATGGTTCATGAGGATTCTTGGTTTCATTGTCCCTTGTTTCATCTGTTGTAAACTCCTCTTCCTTTAGTTCCAAAGGGGAGGGAGAGTAGAGTAGGAAGAAAATACTTATTCAGAGAGAATGTATGATTTCACCATACAGTCGATCTCTACTGAATTATTCAGTTCAACAGATATTAAATTGAAAACTGGATGATACTGTCTCCAATACAGTCACCAGGGGAATGGGCTCACTGTTGCTGCCTTTGTGGCACACTCTTGAAACTCCAAATTTAGAAATGCCGGCAGTTCCTGTGGTACATTCTTTTCAATGTACACAGATGGGGCTACAGCAAAGGTAAGACTGATTTTTTAAAAACAGTGGATAGTCTAGCTAAAGGCAAACTGGTTTTTAAAATGCATCTGCTATCTTAACATATTTCTCTATCTTTAAAGTATTTTAAAAATTAACATGGATTGAAAAAAGTTATGAAGAACAGTTTTGAGACAACTGTCAAAGTATGTGTGGATTTGTATATTAAATAATATTGTATCAACATGAAATTTCCTGAGTGAAATAATTTCACTGTAGGTATATAAGAATGTTCTTTATCTTAAGTATGTAGCAGGAGAATAAGAAGGATTTTGATGTCTGCAACTTATTCTGAAGAGATTTGTTATGAACTGAATGTTTATGTACCCCCCATCCCCAATTCATGAGGTTGAAATCCTAACCCTCAATGTGATAGTATTAGGAGGTGAGGTCTTTGGCAGGTGATTAGATCATGAGGGCAGAACCCTCATGAATGGGATCAGTGCCCCCTTATAAAAGACCACAGAGGGCTTCCCTGGTGGCACAGTGGTTAACTGGTGGCACAGTGGTTGAGAGTCTGCCTGCCGATGCAGCGGACATGGGTTCGTGCCATGGAGCGGCTGGGCCCGTGGGCCATGGCCGCTGAGCCTGCGAGGCCACAGCACTGAGGGGCCCGCGTGCCGCAAAAAAAAAAAAAAAGACCACAGAGCGCTCTGTGATCCACAGAGCGCTCTGTGATCCCTTCTACCAAGGAAGGACACAGTGAGAAGACAGCTCTCAAAGACCCAGGAAGCTGACTTGAGTCTGCCAGCACCTTGATCTTGGGCTGACCAGCCTCCAGAACTGTGAGAAATTTGTTGTTTTTAAGTCAGTCTAAGGTACTCTGTTATAGCAGCCTGAAATGCCTAGACAAGATTCATCAAAAATGATGTGTTGGGCTTCCCTGGTGGCGCAGTGGTTGGGAGTCCGCCTGCCGATGCGGGGGATACGGGTTCGTGCCCCGGTCTGGGAGGGTCCCGCGTGCCGTGGAGCGGCTGGGGCCGTGAGCCATGGCCGCTGGGCCTGCTCGTCCGGAGCCTGTGCTCCGCAGTGGGAGAGGCCGCGGCAGTGAGAGGCCCACATACCGCAAAAAAAAAAAAAAAAAAAAAATGATGTGTTATGTGTACAGTAGAGGGAGAAAACAAGTGTGGCCAAATGTTTAACAAGTCTAGAGGAAGGGTGTACAGGAGGGTTCCTTGTTCTGCTGCAACATTTTTGTAGGTTGAAACTTCTTTTAAAACCAGATGAAATTATTAAAACTAAGTGATAGGTTTATTATTACTGTTGTTATTTTAAATAAAAAGACAAAATAAATTAAATCCAAGCAGTGGTAATACTGTACACCAAAAATACTTTCAACTTGGCATTTCTGAGGTATTACTGGATAGGCAGGAAAAAAAATCAGTTTTAAGAAACCCACTGAAACCACAAACATGCATCAGAATAACACTCCAAATGAACAAGGAAAAAATATTCTTCTTAGAGGCACAATTTAAAATCTTTTTTCTTGGTTATCTCTTTAGTTCACCAGAGAATCTGGCTATCAGCTATTTTATATCCAGCTCCTACAGATCAAGAATGAGATTTCTACCACTGCAGTATGAATATTTTCAGGAGACTTTTTAAAATCAAATTTAATAGGTACCAGTCAAATTATCTAGATTGTAAACTCAAGCACTAATTCAGCTTGTAGCAGGTTACTTTCATTTTAACTGTAACACTATAAAAAGGCTGATAGATGTGGGGGGAAAACACTAAAAAAGTCTAGAAAATAACATGACAAAAGAGTACTTAATGAAAAGTTCTTGTAAAATATTAATAAGACCCCATATAAAAGGAGAGGGCAGTTACAGGCATTAAACTGCATTAATAAGTGTAAATTAAAACACCTGAAATACCACTTTATGCCTACCAGGTTGGTAGAGATCAAAAGGCAAAAAAAAACAAGCAAGGTTGGCAAGTGTAGGGTAATAAATAGGTACTCCCATAAACTGAAATCTAATTTCCTGTCATTTTTTGGAGACCAGTTGGTAATATGTATGGAAAATATCTGTGATAGTTTAAGTAGGAAAAAAAGCCTACAATATAGTACATATACTATGACTAAAAAAACATGAGGGTACACAGATAACAAATTCTGGAAGATACAGACCACAATATTTACATCAGTTATCTGCGTGGTCAAATTATAAGTGACGATGCTTTTTTCCTTTTGTGCTTTATGTATTTTCTAATGTTTGTGTACATTCATTAATGTAAATTACTTGGGTAAATAAAAGTTTTAAAAAGAAAAATACTGGTTTGGCAATCTAGTAATATCTACCAAAATTTAAAATGCATATACCCTTTGACACAGTTCTACTTCTAGAAATTCTTCTTATAAAGAAACAATATATTTTGTTATACTTCATAAAGCAAAAAATGAGAAATTTATTAAATGTCTGAAACTGGTTAAATAGCTAGCTACATTAATTTCATATGCAGCAGTGGGAAAAAATGAGGTTCATATTATGAGATTTATGCTGATGAGACAATCACTACAACATATTCCTAAGTGAAAACAAGGTACAGAACAGGGTGTTTAAACAGTATCTGGACACCATTAGCTCATTTACCATTGTGCCAAGAATTAGTTAGTAATGAGAAGGAAACTAAAAACTGCACTTACCTCTTTGAGAAGAAACAGGAGACGCACTTCAGCAGGTAATGGGAAACCTGAATAAAACAGTAGAACTATTATATAAATATCTAATTTTTACTTTGTGGTAAATGTAAAAATTAGTAACTCACAGTCAGATTTGAAGTTTTCTGCTTTACATATAGGGTCATGACATTTTTGATACCAAACTTCATTTTTCAGGTCAACCAAAATCCTTTACATTAAAAAAAGAAGAAAAAATTATTTACTATCTAGACTTGATAGAAAACAATTCAGCTACATGCCATTTACAAGAGATATGCCTAAGACTTAGAGATGGAGAAAAGTTAAAAAGTAAAAGGATGAAAATAGACACTTACTTGGCAAACCATGGTTGCCAAAAGTACCACAGAAGATGAACTTCTGGGCAAAAATTACATACTGACAAAAGTTCCTCCCAGGAATATACAATTCCCAACTTCTATCCACCAAATAAGAGAACCTCGAAATATGTGAGCAAAACCAACCAAGGGTAAACAAATCTTCAACCATAAATCAAGATTTTAAAAAAACTATTCTTTTCATAATTGATACCAAACAACTCCCCAAAACTCAGGATATCAAAAATTTGAGAATTTAAAACAATTATAAAAATTGACTATGCTAGGTACAACATGAATCATCAAATTTAAAAGTATTCATTCACACAACACATTCTCTGATCACAAAGCAAATTATTTAGAAACAAGCAACAAGAAGATAGCTAACTAAAACTCAGAAATTTAAAACTTTTTTTTTTTTTTTTTTTTCTGCAGTACGTGGGCCTCTCACTGTTGCCTCTCCCGTTGTGGAGCACAGGCTCCAGACGCGCAGGTTCAGCGGCCATGGCTCACGGGCCCAGCCGCTCCGCGGCATGTGGGATCTTCCCGGACCGGGGCACAAACCCGTGTCCCCTGCATCGGCAGGCGGACTCTCAACCACTGCACCACTAGGGGAGCCCTAAAACATTTTTCTTAATAACCAAATGACTCAAGGAAAAACCATGATGGAAATTAGAATATGCTTAGAACTGAATGGAACTGAAATTACATATTAAAATATGTGAGGGGAATTCCCTGGCAGTCCAGTGGTTAGGATTCCACACTGTCACTGCCGAGGGCCCAGGTTCAATCCCTGGTCAGGGAACTACGATCCCACAAGACGCATGGTGGGCACCGCCCCCCAAAATACATAAATAAAATATGTGAAACAGAGCCAAAGTGATCTTTAAAAAGAAATTTAGAATCCTAAAAGCTTATTTACAAAAAAAATGGCTAAACAACTTACTTCGAGAAGTAACAGAATAAACTTTAATAAATTGAAAGGCAGGAAGTAATAAAGAACAAAAATTTAGAAAAATCAACAAGGACAAAATGTGAAGACTAATGAAATTCTTTCAAGATTAAACAAAAAAAAGGTAAAGACATGTTATTAGAAACTGGGATATAACTACAAATGCAAAATATACTAAAAATGTACTATTATGAACTTTTTCCAATAATGTTGAAAATTTTGGTAGAAGAGACAAAGTACTAGATAAGAATATACCAAACCAAGCAAACTTAAACTTACAGAAAACCCAAACAATCCTATAACCACTAAAAATTTTTTTTTTAATTTAAGTAGTTTAAAATCTTCCCACATTTCACAGAAAAGGAAACATAGAATGGTTAACAGTCTATGTGGTATTGGGACATTTACCAAGGAGAGAAAAATGCTGGCAACCCAGTCTAATGGCCCCATAAACATTCCAATAGACTTCCTAATAAACAGACTAATGCTACAGTTCCCAAACTATACACCAAAGTGCCCCAGAGTGACGTAGGATATTTATCTTTCTAGGGAAACGGTGATACCACATCTGTCAAGCACCCCGCAAATTACTTGCTTGTAATTCATAGCTTCAATATATCTATCACCTTTCTTCATTCCTTTCAGTGATGTCCTATCTTTGTAGAGCTGGGTTTTTTGGTGGTGGCTGTGATGGAAAAGTACCACAAATGTGGAATGAGACGTGACAGTGAGGGTGGCAGTGTCCAGCCTAATTCCAAGGTTTTAAGTTTATCCAATGCTCAAAAGGACACACATCCCATTAATAATTATATTTAAGGAGGTTCTTACTACTACTGTATTACATATTTGGAAATTGTTAAGAGTAAATCTTAAGTTCTCATCACAAAAAAACAAAATTGTAACTGCATCTATCCATGGTGATGGATGTTAACTAGACTTATTGTGGAGATCATTTTGCAATCATGTTGTACACCTGAAGCTAATGTACTGTCAATTATACCTCAATTTTAAAAAATGAAATACAAATATTTTCTTTCAATTGATAAAGTTTTTTTCAAAGAGCTACTAAATTATTAGGACAAATACTAAGTTGCTTGAAACTGATTAATAAACAAACTGTTAGGTATTTCTTTTGTCCTTGGAGCAATGTGAAAAAATTATTACGATACTAAGGGCAACGTAACTGAGAAAGTCTGGGGACCAATGGCAATTTGCTAAGTTGAGAGTCCTTATCTACGCAGAATGTTCTTCGCAGGATGTTTCTGCATATGGTAAACAAACCTAGAGTCTGTGGATTTACGAGGCATGGTTCCCTGGACATGTCACACATGCTCTGTAACTATGAATATAAAACAGATGTTTCATAACCTTAATGCTGCCTGCTGTGTACAGTGACTGCTCACTTCTGCCTCAGCTTTCAACCTGAGTTAGAGAAAAGCATCCAGTGCAGGAAGGACCCGGGTCACCGTCCCAGATGTCCCAGGGCTCACTCTGCTTCACCTGTGCCTTTGCTTCCTTATATCTTTAAAGCTACTAGTAAAGCTTTTCATTGGGTAAGATCTCGGATTTCTATGAGTGAGGTTTGACAGTCCAATCCTCAAATTTGTTAGTAATCAGGGAAATTCAATACCATTTTAACTTAAACTCACCAGATTAGCAAAACAAATTTTTTAAATCTAACAATAATAAAGGTAAGAATATGGATCAGTACAAAATCTGAAAACACTGCTGGTGGGAGTGTAAAGTAGCGTGACCATTTGGAAAAATAATTTATCTAATAAAATTAAATATGTGCATATTCTATGACACAGCAGTTCTAGTTCTGGAAATATTTTGAAAAACTTGCATATGTGCACTGAGTGATATATACAAGACTATTTGTAGCTTCACCGTTTATAGCAGCAAGCCAAATGTCCATAATAGGACAATAGATGACCTGGTATATTTATATTTGTATAATGACACTATATACAATGATGAAAACAAGAATAAGCAACAGCTACATGCTGCAGTATAGTATGGATGAACCTCACAAATACAATGTTGACCAAAAAAGCAAGTCAAAGGATGCAATTTACCTAAAATTCAAAAAAATGTAAAATGAAATAATATACTGTTTGGAGATACAAATATATATGGAAAAACCATAAAGAGAAGCAAGGGAAAGATTAACACAAAATCCAGGATAATAGCTATAATCTCTAAACAAACGGGGGCTGGGCCCACAAGGTACTTCTGAGGTTTGGATAAATTTTGTTTCTTATGGTGAGTGACAGATATGGCAAGTTATCGTTTTAGTATTAGTTCTTAAAATGTACATATATCAATACACACTTATATATATATGATGTATCTCACAGTTAAGAGAAAGAATACACTGTGGATATATAATACAACCTGGTAATTCTTCAGAAAGAAATATATAGCAACCTGAGTATCTCAAGAAGTTAAAAGATGATCATTGTATGATAATGATTTTCTGGCAAACTTTCATGCATAGAAAAAAGACTAGAAAGATACACCAAAATCTTAACCATAGTTATTACTGGTTCTGGGACTATGGGTGGTCTTTTGTGTTTTTCTGTTATAGCTTTCTGCACTGAGCATATAGTTTTTAAAGTTTTTTTTTCTTTACTGAATTAATCTACATATATAGTATAGCACTGAATAATAATATCTAAGATACTTCCCGGCTTTCTAACAAAAGCTTCATGATCATTTTCTCATATCTGGCCCATGTGCTATAAAAGCTTGATATATCAAAGTCTGAGCTTTGACATTATGTATTAAAACATAGCAAAATTTCCTCACATCATAAATGATAACTACTGGGTTTCTATTTTATCCCTATTCTAAATATTTCCTTATATGATTTAAAATTCTTATGGTTTTACTTCTTCCTTTACTTCCTCTCCTTTTGCCAGGGGCATTTAAAAGAAAACTCTAAAAACAGGGCCTGGCATATACAGCAAGCACCCAATAAATACTGGTTCCCTTCTATACCATTCTTTGTCTTGAACATGTTAACATAACCTTAACTCCAATTCTTAAACACTGACGGAGCAGCTTCCTCCAAATTTGCTCACTTTTGATTTAGACTCCATAGGTGTCAAGGGCCATACTACCTCTCATTTCTTTCTAGCCCCACTTAATTCTACTTTAGTTTCCTCAAGATTTTACTATTTAAGGGATTATTTTACCAAATAAAGTACAAATAAAGATATGTGCTAGAGGCAAGGTAATAAACTCAAATATTAAAAAACACAAACCAGGGCTTCCCTGGTGGCGCAGTGGTTGGGAATCTGCCTGCTAATGCAGGGGATACGGGTTCGAGCCATGGTCTGGGAGGATCCCATATGCCGCAGAGCAACTAGGCCCATGAGCCACAACTACTGCGCCTGCGCGTCTGGAGCCTGTGCTCCGCAACGAGAGGCCGCGATAGTGAGAGGCCTGCGCACCGTGATGAAGAGTGGCCCCCGCTTGCCACAACTAGAGAAAGCCCTCGCACAGAAACGAAGACCCAACACAGCAAAAATAAATTAATAAACTCCTAAAAAAAATCCCACAAACCAAATAAAATATAAATTGAATTACAACTAAATCTATTACAACAAAATCACTTTTATATTCTCAGCTTTTAAAATTATAAACATTTAAAATTATATACTGGTTAAACACACAGAACTCATTAACAAACAATATTACTTACATGATATTATTACTCTTGTGGGCTCTTCCAATGTTTTCACACCAGCGGTATTTACAAATATCATAAACCAATAATTCCTCTGGGAAAAAGTAGTTCCAGCGCCGGATTCCTGAACCACAAATAATGTTTCTAAAGATATCATTATTGTATCATATAACAGTTAATAAGAATAAGACTGTTTACCTCCTTTAATGCCATTTTTATTCACCAACAAGAGAACAAATTGATCAATTTCAGGGTAAGGTGAACACTGAAAACCTTCAATGGTTTCTACTGCAACAAAAATAAAAATTAATTATAAATCATAATGGCTAAAACATGAGGAGTTAAATTTTAAGTTGTTTAGTACAACTATGGGTTTTGCAACCTGCCCCTGCCAGTTCGTTTTGGGTTTTTTTGGCCTTCTCTGCAATTTGTCTTTTAGTCAGTCATGGATTCTTACAAGGAAGCAGGTAAAATTCAGACCTCTCAATTAAATCAAATTTTAGCTAATTCGCATAAAAAGCATTTAGTATCACTTCAGTTGCTTGCTTCATTCTGATAAAGAGAAAAGCAGTCCCTTGCATCCAGGAGCTGTACTAGTATTATCATTGAGGTCTTGGTGTTGCTACAAGCTAGCTGGGGACTCACAGCTCAGCCCTGGTGTTCTCCTATTAATCATAAACTATTTCACACAACTTCAACATCAGGTAAGGTCACTCTGTGGCCATGATGATTCAAGAAAAAAATGAACGCCACTCTGTAATCGTGTGAACACAGACAAAACATGAACATTTTCCAAACCACAAAAATGACCAAGCGCCCACCTATCTTGTCTAATGTAAGTAGCTTCTCCTTCTTTGCCAATTGTAGCTTTAGTCTCTCTGTAGTCGGCCTTCCTTCTAGATAAGATTTATCAAGATATTTAATCATAAAATTTGTCACTGACAACACCCAATTCAAAACAAACACACTTCCTTGGAGACTTCAAAAGCATCTAACTCAAGCCTGAATCATCTATAAGTCCTTTCTAACACACTTTTACTGAGATGCCCTCAGTTTCCTATGGTGTGCATTCTCCACCGTGGTGACCAGTAATACACTCAGCTTACCACAGGTGTGTTCTCCAGTGCTCTTTAGCTGTAGAGCACTGACATTCATTATATTTTCTACGACTCTAATGGAATAATTAAAAATTTATTTAAAATCTTACTTAAATTTAAAGACAGAATACTCTTCTTAAAATAAAGCCCGATTTCACTTACAAAAATAGTACACATAATTTAAGAAATTTTGGAAAATATATTACAGCAGAAATGAGAGGAATGTCTAGAAATAACTGTTAAACAACCAGAGGAAAATAAACATAAGAAAATGTTATCCATATTTTTAAAATAAACCTGTGATCATACCTCACATATAATTTTGAGTCTTAACATCATAAATGGGCATTTTTCATATTATATAGGCTTTATAAATTTAAATCAAATGGCTACAGAGTATTTTACAGTATATAACCAATCCCATTTTGCTGTACATTTAAATTTTCAGTTTCACTACTATAAATAATGATAGCCCAAAATATGTGTATAAAAATATTTACTGGAGAGTTTATATATATCTTAAAAAAAGATCTATATTTTCTTCAGTATAGGAATGAAGAACACATAGATTTTGTGAAAAATTATATGGCCATTAAAAGAATGCAGGGCTTCCCTGGTGGCACAGTGGTTGAGACTGCCTGCTGATGCAGGGGACACGGGTTCGTGCCCTGGTCCGGGAAGATCCCACATGCCACGGAACGGCTGGGCCCGTGAGCCACGGCTGCTGAGCCTGTGCGTCCAGAGCCTGTGCTCCGCAACGGGAGAGGCCACAACAGTGAGAGGCCCGCGTACCCCAAAAAAAAAAAAAAAAAAAAAAAAAAGAATGCATAAGCTCTCCGTATACAGGAAATATACTAAAAGCTCTGCTGGGTTCAATAGGCAGTTATTAACAGTGGTTACCCATCTTTGATTGTGGACAGAGGGGTGAAGAGAACTTTGTTTTTTCATTTTAATATGTGTTTATTTTATATAAACAATCTACATTTTCATATTTTTCCCCAAAACACCATAAAATGAAAATTAGTAAAGAAGCTTTAAAATACATCAATTTTTATACTTTTTCCATTTTGGATAGAAACCCAGTTGTTCTGAAGGATCAGTACATATGAATACTTAAGATTTATAAGCAAAATAAATTTTGCATCCTTAAATTTTCATAGGAAATTGTTTTCTTAAAATTACCTGAAGTACTGGTATGGTTAAAATACTCAACTCGTTGTTTATTTTGAGATATGTCACATGTCAGAATTCGTAAAGTATCTGAGAATCTAAAGAAGAAAATATGTACAACAAAAAGTAACATTAGAATTAAAGAGACGTGTGTCTACCGAAAGGACACAATTTCAAATAGTTTCATAATAAAATCCTTTGTTCAACAGATAACTGTTCTAGGATATTTATGCCACATTTGCCTACAAAAGCACCAATCCAACCCATACAAAAAAACAGTAGTTTGGTGATCATTTGAAACTGATGCTTTCCTCTACTACAGAGTAAATCAGAAGACTCTAGGACTGCTGAAGCTGCAGAATGAACTATTCCCCAAACATACAGAGCCTTTGAAATTTATGTTAACAAAGTCTGGATAATAGGAAGAAAAAAGAGGGATGAAATCAAAGGGAAAATAGATTAAAATTAACTGAAAGCAAAAATACATTCATAACCATAAAGAATTTAGCCTTTATTTCAGGAAGAAAAATACCTGATATTTAGTTGGATACACAAATGACAATTAAGATAACTCTACTCAGCAGAAGAACTTTCCACTTCTGTAAAATTAATATTGAAACTACAAAAGAAATGAGATTTGGTAATCAGGAGATTACCTGTACTTCAGGCTGTTATTAGAGACCAACTGTGTTGCTTTTCCCATACATGACAAAATGTGACATTATTCTGGTGCCAGCAACAGTGGGGAGCAAAAATCATGTAATTTTTAGGACCACGCTACCTCTAGAATCTCAGATATGACAAATAATTAACATTTATTGAGCAGAGACCATGTGCCTGCCAGGCACTGGTGTAAGCACATACAGCTCTTATTTAATCCTCACAACTCCATGAAATAGATGTTAATATTATTTCCATTTTAAAGGTAAAGAAACTAAGACTTTGATGTTACTTCTAAGATTTGTTATGAAAACTCAAATAGTTCGTAAGTATATAGAGAAAAACAACACATCTTCCCACCCTCCTGAGTAACTGCTATCAAATCGACATTTGGACACAACTTGCCCTATGGCAGTGTATTTTAAGTATTTTTATTAAACTTTATCTCTATGGAATTTCTCTTTAAACTTATATGTAGGAAAGGCAAAAAGGAGAAGAATCAGAACAAGTTAATTCAGCGAGGCGATTTAGCCTGATCTTTAACCACATGTCCTACACTAACAAAAGTTGCCAGCCCAGAGTGAAGGGGAATAAAGGCATATATTTCTGTTGAAAGATGTCTTTCACAATTTTTAAAAATGATCAAAACATGGGAATTTAAATGTTCAGTAACAGAACTGACAATAGAGTATATCAGTATAATGGAAAATTATATAGACATCAACAATTTTATTTACAATTTACTGTTGGTAATTATTAACTTGACAAATATTCATGACATAATGTTGAGTGGATAAAACAGGTGACATAACAATATAAATAATGATCTCAAGAAATATGTTTTAAATGAAGGAGCTATGTAAATTATATTTCTGTATGTGCATATATAAAAAGAAAATTAAATGTTAACAGTAATTACATTTCCAAATACAAGTCATTTTTCATTTTTATAGAATAGTCATTTTAAAAAACTGGAAAATATATCAACTATAATCATAAAAGGATGTAAAGAGAAAAATGGTTAAAAAATAACTTTTACTATTATTATTTAGTTAATGGACAAAAAAGAACAGTTAACGTAGAATTTTAAGAAATGACTTTCTTTTACTCAAGATATAAAAAATTTATATAATTCACATTTTAGTAATATACAGTGCCATTCACTGCTTAATAAATATTCATGAACACACAATGATTTAATTCTTCCTGTATACCTGACATTGCTGACCAAAGCAGAGAGGAAATATTGATTTTCTTTGGAAATATTCTTCGATTGTACAGGATAAAATTTGTTATCTTCAGCAACCTCCAAAGGCACATACTTTCCTATTTTTGATGATTTATACAGTCGAAAGTTTCTATTTCTTGTATAAACTCCTATATCAAAAATTAATAAAACAATATGAATGCATGTTTTCAGTGATTTGTTTTTATAGTCAGCAAATTAAGTTAATTCTGTATAGTATTATTAGAAAAAACACCTGGTTGTGGTTCAAGATGGTGACGTAGGAAGATCCTGAACTCACCTTCTCCCAGGGACACACTGAATCTACAGCTATACATGGAACAATTTCCTGTGGGAAAAAAATCTGAAAACCGGAATGGCCCCTTCACATCAGACAAACGAGACAGAACTCACACGGAAGCAGATAGGAAAGGCTGAGAGGCACTCTCACCATAAACCCCACCCCAGGCACGGCAGCACACAGTCAGAAGGGAACGCAAACAAGGAACTTCTCCCCAAGGCGTACAGGGTTCATACCCCACATCAGGCACCCCAACTTTTAAGACCAGCAGCTGAGAGATGAGCCCTCCAAACACCTGGATTTGAAGACCAACTTGGCTCACACCCACAAGCCCCACAGGGCCATGAAAACTGAAAACGGCTCTTAAAAGGGCTCACATGCAGACTCACCTGCCCCAGGGTCAAGTGCAGAAGCAGCCCACTGAAAAGTGCCCATTCGTTATGTGAAAGAGACTCATTTACTAACTTTAAAGCACTGGTCTGAGGGGCAAGGTCCTGTTGGGATATTCTCTAAGGATGGAGGCTGGTGGGTACCTCCTTCCTGCTCTCCTTCTGCCTTGCTAAAGCTGGAGGGAGCCATCTTTCTTTTTTACTTTATCAGCAGGTCTTCATACCACCCCTCTGCCTTGCTCCAGCAGTGGGTGCCATCTTTGTGCTCTCCCTCTGCCATGATCCAGAGTGCCAGTAGCTCCCAGAGGGGAGCTTCTACACACATCTGCTGCCCTGGTTTTCACAGCTGGTGACACAGTTTCTGTGGCTACCATTCAGATACCCCTTGATCTCCTGGCTCTAGAGGTTAGGGAAGCTTGTGATCCTGGGTCCCATGGAGCTGTAACAATCAGAGAGACAGCTCTTGGTAGACTACCACTCCCAGAGTACTGCACAGACAGCAGACTTAAACACACCCCCAGTCTTTCTAACAAAGAGGCCTATTTGCTTGTCCTGGAGCTTAGGGGCTCTTAGGGAACGGAGGCCAGGGGACACCATCTTGGCACTCTCCCTCCACCTCACTACAGCTCACCAGTATCTCTCAGAAAGGAGCTTATACACTCATCTGGAGCCCCAAATTTTGCGACTCCTGCCCAGCCAGACTGCCTGGCTCTAGCCTGACTAGCAGGGCTTAGGCTTGTGGTCCCACAGGAGTGTATATATTTGCATTCTTTAAAAGCTGCTGCCTGAAGGTCTGGCTTCCAATCAGCTTGAATCTAGGTGCTGACTGAGATCCTCCCCTTTGGGGCACTGACTGGTCTTGGCACACACTCAGTTACTAGGAGCTATTAAAAATATAATAGGGGGCTTCCCTGGTGGCACAGTGGTTGAGAGTCTGCCTGCCGATGCAGGGGACACGGGTTCGTGCCCCAGTCTGGGAAGATCCCACATGCCATGGAGCAGCTAGGCCCATGAGCCATGGCCGCTGGGCCTGTGCGCCCGGAGCCTGTGCTTCACAATGGGAGAGGCCACAACAGTGAGAGATCCGCGT
>NW_006793664.1:1272485-1280066 GCF_000442215.2 Lipotes vexillifer | reverse complement strand
ATATATATATATATATATATATATATATATATATATAAATAAAATAGGCTGCTTGGACAAGCACAGAGGTTTGTGACAACATGAGCTAAGACACGACTGAATGATAAAGTTCGTCTTCTACACAAGGCCAACCCTTCAAGACTGGGAGAAGGGGCTGTTTCATCTAATGGGTAGAAACCAACACAGAGAGTCAAGCAAAGTGAAGAAACAGAGGAATATATTCCAAATGAAAGAACAAGATAAAACCTCAGGGGAAAAAATCTTAATGAAATGGAGAAAAGTAACTCACCTGATAAAGAGTTCAAAATAATGGTCATAAAGATGCTTGCTGAACTCAGGAAAGAATGGAGGAACACGATGTGAACTTCAACAAAGAGAAAATGTAAGAAAGTACCAAACATAAGTCAAAGAACTGAAGAATACCGTAAGTGAACTGAAAAATACACTAGAGGGGTTCTACAGCAGACTAGATGAAGGAAAAGAAAGGATCAGTGAACTCAAACACACAGCAGAGGAACTCACCCAATCAGAGCAGCAAAAAAAGAATGGAAAAAAAAGTGCTTACGGGATTTATGGGACAACATCAAGCAGACTAACATTCACATTAAAGGAGTCCTAGAGGAAAAAAAAGAGAGAAAGACAGAAAGGAACAGAAAACTTATTTGAAGAAATAATGGCTGAAAACACCCCTAACCTGGGGAAGGAAACAGACATACAGATACAGGAAGCCCAGAGAGTTCCAAATAAGATCAATCCAAAGAGACCCATACCAAGACACATTATAATTAAAATGCCAAAAGTTAAAGGGAGAGAATCTTAAAGTAGCAAGAGAAAAAACTTGTTACATACAAGGGAACCCCCATAAGACTATTACCCCAGAAGGGAGTGGTATGATATATTCAACCTGGCTTACATAAAAAAAAATTTCCAACCAACAATACTCTACCTGAAGTTATCATTTATAATTGAAGGAGAGAGAGTTTCCCAGATAAATAAAGGCTAAAGGAGTTCACCACCACACCACTAAACCAGCCTTGTAAAAATATTAAAGGGACTTCCTTAAACTGAAAAAATAAAAGGGGTGTTAATTAGTAACAAGAAAATATATGGGGACTTCCCTGGTAGTCCAGTGGTAAAGAATTCACCTTCCAGGGCTTCCCTGGTGGCGCAGTGCTTGAGAGTCCGCCTGCCGATGCAGGAGACGCGGGTTCGTGCCCCGTTTCGGGAAGATCCCACATGCCGCGGAGCGGCTGGGCCCGTGAGCCATGGCCACTGAGCCTGCGCGTCCGGAGCCTGTGCTCCGCAAATGGGAGAGGCCACAACAGTGAGAGGCCCGCATAACGCAAGGAAAAAAAAAACAAAAAAACAAAACAAACAAAAAAAGGTTCGTGCCCCGGTCCGGGAAGATCCCACATGCCGCGGAGCGGCTGGGCCCGTGAGCCATGGCCGCTGAGCCTGTGCGTTCGGAGCCTGTGCTCCGCAACAGGAGAGGCCGCATCAGTGAGAGGGCCGCGCACCGAACAAAAAAAAAAAAAAAAAAAAAAAAAAAAAAAAAAAGAATTCACCTTCCAATGCCAGGGATGCAGGTTCGATCTCTGGTCAGGGAACTAAGACCCACATGCCACAGGGCAACTAAGCCCACGTGTGCTGCAACTTCTGAGCTCACGCACCTCAAACAGAGAGCCTGCGTACTGCAAACTATAGAGCCTAGGCGCTCTGGAACCCGAGCACCAGTACTACAGAGCCCACGTGCCCTGGAGCCTGTATGCCACAACTAGAGAGAGAAAACCCACACACCACAACTAGAGAGAAGCCCACACACCACAATCAAAGATCCCACATGCCTCAACAAAGATCCTGCATGCCACAACTAAGACCTGACACGCCAAACATAAATAAATAAATAAGTCTTTTTTAAAAAAAAAATGACAGTATAAATCTCACTGGTAAAGGCAAATATATAGTAAAGGTAGTGGATTAAGACTTATAAAACTAGGGACTTCCCTGATGGCACAGTGGTTAAGAATCCCCCTGCCAATGCAGGGACATGGGTTCAAGCCCTGGTCTGGGAAGATCCCACATGCTGCAGAGCAACTAAGCCCATGCACCACAACTACTGAGCCTGCACTCTAGAGCCTATCAGCCACAACTACTGAGCCCACATGCCACAGCTACTGAAGCCCACACACCTACAGCCCATGCTCCACAACAAGAGAAGCCACCGCAATGAGAAGCCCACACACCACAACAAAGAGTAGCCCCCACTCACTGCAACTAGAGGAAGCCCGCGCGCAGCAACGAAGACCCAACACAGCCAAAAAAATTAAATAATTGTTATCAACTTAAAATAGACTGTTATAAGTTATATGCAAGCCTCATGGTAACCACAAAGTAAAAATCTATAGTAGATAATACACAAAATGGCAAAAGGAAAGTAAGCATACCACTAGAAAAGTCATCAAACCACAAAGGGAGAGAGCAAGAAAAGTAGAAGGGAACAGAGGAACTACAAAACAGCAGAAAACTATTAACAATATGGCAATAAGTACATATCTATCAATAATTAAGTGTAAATGGACTAAATTCTCCAATCAAAAGATACAGAGTGGCTAAATGAATAAAAAAACAAGACCAGGCTTCCCTGGTGGCACAGTGGTTGAGAATCTGCCTGCTAATGCAGGCAACACGGGTTCGAGCCCTGGTCTGGAAAGATCCCACATGCCGCAGAGCAACCAAGCCCGCGAGCCACAACTACTGAGCCTGCGCATCTGGAGCCTGTGCTCCGCAACGAGAGGCCACGATAGTGAGAGGCCCGTGCACTGCGATGAAGAGTGGCCCCCGCCTGCCACAACTAGAGAAAGTCCTCGCACAGAAACGAAGACCCAACACAACCAAAAATAAAAATAAATTAAAAAAAAGAAAAGATTCCACACCTTCCCCCAACGTTGGCTTTCCTTTAAAAAACAAAAACAAAACAAGACCTATCTATGTGCTGCCTACAAGAGATGCACTTCAGACATAAGGATACACACAGGCTGAAAGTGAAGGGGTAAAAAAAAAGATATTCCGAACAAATAGAAGCAAAAAGAAAGCTGGAATAGCTATACTTGTATCAGACAAAACAGAATTAAAACAAAGACTGTAATAAGAGACAAAGAAGAGCATTACATAATGATAACTGATAAAGGGGTCAATACAAGAAAAGGACATTTGTAAATACTTATATACACCCAACACAGAAGCATCTAAATATATAAAGCAAATATTAACAAACCTAAAGGGAGAAATAGACAGCAATACAATAATAGTAGAAAACTTTAATACCCGACTTACTTCAATGGATAGAGCATCCAGAAAGAAAATCAGTAAGGAAATATTAGGCTTAAAGGACACATCAGATCAGATGGACTTTACAGAACATTCCATTCAAAAGCAACAGAATACACATTCTTCTGAAATGCACATGGAACCGTCTCCAGGACAGATCATATGTTAGGCCACAAAGCAAGTCTTAACAAATTTAAGAAGACTGAAATCACGTCAAGCATCTTTTCTGACCACAATGGTGTGAAACTAAAAATTAATTAAAAGAAGAAAACTGGAAAATTCACTTCTATGTGGAGATTAAATAACAAGCTAGTGAGTAAACAATGGGTCAACAAAGAAATTAAAGGAGAAATAAAAAAATACCTTGAGATAAAAGAAAATGGAAACACAACATACCAAAATGTACAGGATGCAACAAAAGCAGTTCTAAGAGGGAAGTTAACAGTGATATAGGCCTACCTCAAGAAACAAGAAAAATCTCAAATAAACAATCTAAAATTATACATCAAGGAACTAGAAAAATAAAACCAAATGAAGCCCAAAGTTAGTAGACAGAAAGAAATAAAAGATCAGAGCAGAAACAAATGAAATAGAGACTAAAAAAAAAAATGATCAATGAAACCAAGAGCTGGTTCTTTGAAAAGATAAACAAAATTGATAAACCTTAGGTAGATTCACCAAGAAAAAGAGCAGACTCATATAAATAAAATCAGAAATGAAAGAGGAGATGTTACAACTGACACAAAGGATCATAAGAGACTACCATGAATAATTATATGCCAACAAATAGGACAAGCTAGAGTAAATGAAAAAATTCCTAGAAGCATACAACCTGCCAAGACTGAATCATGAAGAAATCGAAAATCTGAATGGACCAAGTACTAGTAAGGACACTGAATCAGTAAACAAAAACCTCCCAACAAAGCAAAGTCTAGGGTCAGATGGCTTCAAATGTGAATTCTATCAAAGATTCAAAGAATACCAATCCTTCTCAAACTCTTACAAAAAGTAGAAGAGGGAACACGTCCAAACTTACTTTACAAGACCAAAATTCCCCGAGCGCAAAACCAGACAAAGATACCATAAAAAAAGAAAACTACAGGCCAATATCACTGATGAACATAGATCAAAAACTCCTCAACAAAATATTAGCAAACCAACTTGAACACTACATTAAAAGGATCATACATCATGACCAAGTGGGATTTATTCCAGGGATGCAAGGACAGTCCAACATCCACAAATCAATGTGATGTAACAACACATAAACAAATGAAGGATAAAAATCATATGATCATCTCAACAGATGCAGAAAAAGCATTTGACAAAATTCGACATCCACTTATGATAAAAACTTTCAATAAAGTGGATACAGAGGAAACATACCTCAACATAAAGGCCACATATGACAAGTCCACAACTAGAAATACTCAGCAGTGAAAAACTGAAAGCTTTTCCTCTAAGATCAGGAACAAGACAAGGACGCACACTCTCGTCATTTTTATTCAATGTAGTATTGGAAGTCCTAACCACAGCACTTGGGCAAGAAAAGAAAGAAAAAAGGCATCCAAATTGTAAAGGAAGAAGTAAAACCGTCATTGTTTGCAGATATATTGTATACTTGATATTATACAGGTCTGCCTCAACTAACAACTGGTTACATCCCAACAAATAAGTTAAAAACGCATTTAATACACCTAACCTACTGAATATCATAGCTTAGCCTAGCCTACATTAAATGTGCTCAGAACACTTACATTAGCCTACAGTTGGGCAAAATCATCTAACGCAAAGCCTATTCTGTAATAAAGCACTGAATACCTCATGTAATTTATTGAATAGTATATTGAATGTAAAAAGAACAGAATGGTTGTCTGGATACAAAATGATCCTGACTGATCTTATCACCGGACTGCATGGCTGACCGTGAGCTGCAGCTCACTGTCACTGCCCAGCATCACAAGAGGGTATTATACCACATATCACTAGACCAGAAGACATCAAAACTGAAAATGTGAAGTACGGTTTCCACTGAACACATTACTGTTACACCACACTGTAAAGTCAAAAGATTGTAAGTGGGGAAAAAAAAGTGGTAGGTCAAACCATCATTAAGTCAGGGATCATCTATATGTAGAAAACCCTAAAGACTCTACCAAAAAAATGTCTGAATAAATGAATTCAGTAAAGCTGCAGGATACAAAATCAATATACAGAAATCTGTGGTGTTTCTATACACTAATAACAAACTATTGAAAGAGAAAATAAGAAAACAATCTCACTTACAATTGCATCAAAAAGAATAAAGTATCTAGGAATAAATTTAACCAAAGAGGTGAAAGACCAGTACACTGAAAGCTGCAGGCATACTTCAGAGCTACTGTGGGTTCAGTTCCAGAACACCACAATAAAAGCAAATATCAGAATAAAGTCACATGAATTTTTTCGCTTCCCAGTGCTTATAAAAGTTATGTTTATATTACATTATAGTCTATTAAGGGTATAACAGCAGTCTTTAAAAATATACATACCTTAAGAAATACTTTATAACTAGAAAAGTGCTAACCACCAGCTGAGGCTTCAGCGAGTCATCGTAGTAACATCAAAGATCACTAATCATAGATCATCAAAACAAATAATAATGAAAAAGTAGAAAATATTTCAAGAATTACCAAATGTGAAACAGAGACACAAAGTGAGCAAATGCTGTTGGAAAAATTGCGATATCAATGGTTGACTCAGGGCTGTCACAAACTTTTAATTTGTAAAAAAAACAATATCTGTGAAGTGTCATAAAACAAGGAATGCCTGTTTTATTTCCAAATTCTTATACTTGGTTGTCAGGGGTGCTAGAAAGATATGCAATACAGCAGGAACACTTCCTATTCTCAGCCTGATTGGCCTGGTAATCTTGCTTAGAGCTTAAACCTACTTTTCTTCAACTTGTAGACACTGAAGCTCTCTGAGTTGCTCTAACCATCAATGGCAAAAATGCTGCTCTTATGGCTTTTCAAATCACAAGCTAGAACTCAACATAAAAATGAGGTTTAGTTCACCAAATTGGAGCTCAGCTGAATTAGGGGTCCTGATTGGCCTGTGTGTTACCTAAACAGGCTGAGGTCCTGTGCCAGTGCTTCATATATCCTCAGATTCAGAGACCAGAAGCAAGCAGGGCAGAAGAGAGCACAGCTGAAGAAGCCACCAGTTTTATCATAGTAGGAAGTTGATGAAATAACCCTGCAAAGCTCTTCAATGCAGAAAACGTCAGGCTTACTTTGCCACCTAATAGCTCCATTTTTACATTGTACCTATTTTTACAATTTATTTCATCTAATTAAACCTGTCAGTAGCATTGGAGACTGCTATCCAACTGTCCCCTGTCATGAATCCTGTGAACATTTCAGAGCAGGAGCCAGCCACAACCATTCTCTTCTGGAGCTCAGGCCAGCCTGCTGCTTATGTCCCACAGCACCCCTTTAAGATCTCCTAACAGAAACCTACTAGATTTCCTGCACCTGAGCTCACTGATCACATTCTGCTAGTGACCCCAGTCGTTGTGGAGCAGTGGTGGTAGTAAGAATCCTAAGCAAAGTGACAGGTGGGCACCGACTGGTCTCTCACGGAAGTACACAAGGACAGTCCAACAGAGAGCTGTCAATTCTACTTACCTAGATCTACAAAAAGATGCTTTTCTCCTACGTTGTTCTTCACAATTAAAAATGAAAGATCAGGACTGCTTTGCTTAGCTGACCCCAGCCTCTCCAGTTTCTTTGAATTCGTTGTCCAGATCTCTCCCATATCCTTATCTGTGGACTTTTTGCTAAAGGAAATTCCTTGTTTAACTGGTGTTTCAGAAAAATGGGAAAATTCATGGCCCATTGTCTCTGGAGTCATATCATCATCTTCACTAGCAATTAAGTGAAAAGCAGGCTCTAACATTTTTCTCACAAAATTACCTAAAAGAAAAATAAAAAGGTTAATCTAATTCTTTTCTGCAAACTATAACAAGATCTAGGCACAAATCTACACAGGACAATTTTACACAGTAAGGCTTCTACTTTCGATTTCTGGTTTTAAAACTGAGTTGTTGGTCTTCCCTGGTGGCGCAGTGGTTGAGAGTCCACCTGCAGATGCAGGAGACACGGGTTCATGCCCCGGTCCGGGAAGATCCCACATGCCACGGAGCGGCTGGGCCCGTGAGCCATGGCCCCTGAGCCTGTGCGTCCGGAGCCTGTGCTCCGCAACAGGAGAGGC
>NW_006793664.1:1208837-1272443 GCF_000442215.2 Lipotes vexillifer | reverse complement strand
AAAAAAAAAAAAAAAAAAAAAAAAAAACTGAGCTGTTATTATAAACTGTAACACACCTCTCCTATACTTCCTTCCTCTTGTGTAATCTTTTACTTTTTAAATTCCCTTTGACAGGGGAGTTTGGTGTAACTTATAAACAAATCATCTTAGAAGGGAAGGTTAATGTGAGACGATTTGTCAATGTTGCTAGTATGGGCCTGGGCCAAATGCTCTGTCACCAAAAAAGCACCATTTTAATGAATACAAATTGAGTAGAATTTACATTCACAATTAATGATTAAAGAATGCAAGGTTTACACAAGTAAACAGTGCTGCCACACTCTCCCTATGTCGGGACGTCAGCAAATTTCTCAGGACTTATCTCCTCTCCTTCACTCGCATGACGCGCCCCAAGAACCTGGACATTCACAGTCATTAGTTTAAGGTTCTTGCTCCTCCTGCCTCTCCCGATAACTGGTCATGAGCGGGGTTGTGGCCCAATAACTAAAGTCCAGAACTAAAGCAAGTAAATACATCTAGTGTATTTCAACATTTATTCTAAGAGTTCTAAATATGAGTGGCACTATCTTTACACAGAAAAGATGGTATGACAATCCAGAGCTTCTTTCAACTCTCATAATTTGTATCATAAAATCAAATAACAATCTGGTTAAGTTGCTTCACGCATAACAATACTGGAGAAATGCACTACTATAAGAAAAACTTAATTTTAGTCTTTAAAATTGGTACAGTCTGGGTTTGTCACTTTATTTACCAGACAGCTTGAACCCTTAAATCATAAGATACACATGCTCTAAGTTCAAAATTCTTTCTCCAAATTAGACTTAATTACTTCCCTCCTCTAAGAAACAAATCCACTATCTTCTAAAACTAAAAATCAAAATGAAAGCAAAAGAATTTGATCCTTGCAATCATATATAGACATGATTATCTCTGGAATGAGGGAAATAAGGTAAATACTGAGTAAAAAGAAATCATGATATATCAAAGGACAATAAAGCAGTCCAAACATAAACTGATAAAGTAAATTTTCCTGGAAATGTAAAATTACACCTACTTGACACCAAGAAGGCGTGGCTGCAGAACCAGTTGCCAAGACTGTGCTTAGGAGGCTGGGCTAGGACGATGGACGATGGACGGTGTAACCACCTTAATACTAACACCGGCTCCAGCAAACTACTCTGCTTTCTGCTGCCCTTCCCAATAGTATCACCCTCACCTCATCATTAATACAGGGACAATTTTATTGGCTGGGAATAACTCAAAAGAACGTATCAATCATAGAAATTTCAGGTTCTATGGCAGGCTGGTAGGAAAGTATTTCAAGGAGATCAAATTTGTACATCTTGCTAACATTCTATAATGTTACACTTCCTAATTCCTCTTTCTGAAAGGTTGACAAAAGGAAGTGGAAATGTCACCAAGAGATACATTGAGGGAGGGGAACCAAAGTGGCGAATCTGGACTATTTCATAATCTCTGCATCTCTGGTTCTGACAGTTCATAATTCTGAAGGACCGAAGCCGCAGATGGCATCCCGTTTACCAGGTCTGACCATGTCTCCCACTCCAGCCACACTAGCTGCTCCCCAAATTAGTCATGAACTCTTACCTCTATACTTTTGCTTACGCTGCTCTGACAGTAAAGCCTTTCTTACCTTTGCCTGATGGAATCTGATTTAAAGCCCGGCTTCAAGGTCAGTAGGAGACACTGCTAATTACCCGTCAAATTTCCACTCTCCTCTTCCGCCTAGCAGCAAATCTCCGTGCTCAACCTCGTGGCTAGGAGCCAGAGCAGACCACGAGGAGTAAACAGGAATCAAAGAAATCCCTGCTTAGGACTCTACCCCCTGCACCAGACAGCAGAGCCACCTAACATTCAGTCATTCATTCAGCAAATATTAAATGACTTCTTGTATTTATGGTAGCTGCTGCTGCTGTTATATTATTATTACTGATAAAGACATTACTATCTGATAAGCTCTGGAAATACAATAGTGAATAAGAAACAATCCATGCCCTAAAGAAACATTAAGTAGAATAGAGAAGACAAAACAAGAAATTACCCCAGGAAGTGGTGAACACTTTGGCATGATAGGCACTGGGCACGCTCTGCAGCCCAGAGGGAACACGAACCTAAGTCTCAGGGTTTTGGGATGTGACAGAAAAGGCTTCTCAGATGACAATACCTAAACTGAGTCTTAACAGACCAGGTGAACTGGTCAGATAGCAGCGTCAAAAAGTGAAGAAGCCTAAGGACTAGAGAAAATGTGGCCCCCATGGGAGCTAAGTGAAGGACAGAGTTAGAAGTGCCAAGTGGTGAGAGATGAGGCCAGTGCACAACGGGCCTCATCATGCAAACTAAGACACCTGGACTTTTCCCTGAAGGCAAGGAATAATCCTGGAAGGGATTGAGGCACACAGTAGTATGATCAGATCACTCTAGCTAGCTGACTAAAGAAGTAAGCAAGACACAGCATTTCCACTTGGGTAACTGGGTGAATGGTCATACCACTCGGATATACACCTCACAGGAGAAGGAGCAAGTTTGGGAGAAAAGATGAGGAGACTGGTCTAGGACACACTGAGTTTCAAGTGTCTGTGTGGGGATGTTTAATGGGAGAACTGTCTTGGCTGCAGATAAAGACTTGAGTCATCAACACACAGATGGGAACTGAAGCCATGACAGTGGATGATCATTAAGGTTACAGACGGAGTGAACAAAGGGACAAGGACAGATTCAACAATTACAAATATCCAAGGGATGAAAGAAAGAGACAGAGAAGAAATGTCCAACTAAGCTAACAGAAAATGGGGAGATAATAAGGAGTCCTAGGTACAGCACATGAGGCCACTGTGACCTAGTGTTACCCTAATCTAGCAATTAGACGTTGACTTTTATGCCAGTCTTTTAGTGACTATGTTCATGCCTTTTGCCTTTGGTACTCTGGAAACTGTCAGGCACTTGTTCTGAAATGGATTGCCTGTCACCTGAACTTCAGTCAATCATCTGCTTGCCCTACCCCTGCTCTGATATACACTCAGGATTTTTGCTTTTATTCAGACCTTGGTTTTCAGTGTTCCCTTTCTGCCTATCTGTTCCCCTTTGGATTGACTTCATTTTATACCTGGGCCTATATCTCTAAATGTCCAGTCCTGGAATTAATCCTCTGGTTACACTTTCAGGATTACATATCTACACTTCTCTCCAACGCTAAGGTTTGGCCTGGAACAATAAATAAGGCTTCATGAGTGTGGCCTGGAACCCAAGCCCAGTTCTCATGTACTAAAAGCTAAGGCAAGGCTAAAGCGAAGGTCAGAAATCCAGATCTGAGGCATCACAGATAAGACTTGAATTAGGCCTCTCCTGCATTACCCAGAAAACTTCTGAAAGGACTCCTGTTGGAAGAGAAACCAGAACCAGGACATGAATGGCCATCCCAGTATCTACAGCAAGAGGCACTAATGACAAGGATATCCTGAGTACATTAATGTGTCTAAAATCTAGAATAGGAAGACAGATCTAGAACTAAAGGCCAATCCTGAAAACATGAAAAATCATGACTCATTTTTTTAGGACAGGTTAATGACCATAAAACCTGACAAATAAAAAACTTTAAGAGGAAAGGAAAGCATAAGTTTTTAATATAATTGTGACTTTTTAAAAAAAACAGTACACTTACCAACATGAATATTATCTTTAAATGCCACCTCATGGAGCTGAAATATTAAATGGCGGCTAAATTTTTCATTGGTGCTAGAATCCAAGTTGAGAACATCTTCAGCTGAACAACTAACCCTGTAAAACTGTTGAAGTGCTTTACAAACATGCTGAAAACACAAGTAAAACATCAATAATTAGTGGTTTTTGTTTTAAAATTTTTCCATAAGCAAAATTCAAATATCTTGGTATAAGTCTAATCTGTTTTTTATTTTGATATCAGATTATTACATAACAATTTTACTGAATTACTTATGTACTGAAATATACATATTTAAATTATTATACATGTTTATGTTAAAAATGCATAGGCTCTCAGGGTTAAAGGCCTCTCAGAATTCAATTTATCTTATACATTAATCTCTAAAATCAGAATCTTTCTTTTTAAACACCTCTTTTTATAAATCTTATTTATGTATTTATTTGTTTATTTGTTGTTTGGTTGTACCAGGTCTTAGTTGCGGCAGGTGGGCTCCTTAGCTGCGGCATGCATGTGGCATCTAGTTCCCTGACCAGGGATCGAATCCAGGCCCCCTGCATTGGGAGCAACAGAGTCTTAACCACTGTGCCACCAGGGAAGTCCTAAGCATCTCTTTAAATATTATCTATGAGTTAAAAAGTCACAATTCCATTGTTTATAGTTTTAGTTTTCAGAAAGTTCCTCATGCACACTGAGCCCAAATCTACGTCCAAGAATGTGGCCTCGAGGGCTAGGTGATGCTAGTAATGAAAGCAGTTACGCATTATAGGAAGGTAGCAAGCGCAGGGTTACGAGCACACGATTAGGAGTCAGAAAGGTTTAAGTTCTGGCTTTGCCACTTACCAGCTCTGTCGTTTTAGTCAAGTCCAAACCTAACATTCCTCAAATGCAAAATGGGATAATAATAGAACCTAATATTTCAGGTTGTTGTAGGAAGCAAAGAGAAAATGGGAGTAAAGAGTTGGCCCAATGCTGGCACACGTAACTGCTTAAAAGCATCAGCTGTGCAGCCACAGGACAAGACACTTCTGAAGCCTCAGTCTTCTCTTTTGCAAAACGAAGGTACTAAGAAACACCACACGGGTATGGTACTGGCACAAAAACAGAAATATAGATCAATGGAACAGGACAGAAAGCCCAGAGAAAAACCCACACACATATGGTCACCTTATCTTTGATAAAGGAGGCAAGAATATACAGTGGAGAAAAGACAGCCTCTTCAATAAGTGGTGCTGGGAAAACTGCACAGGTACATGTAAAAGAATGAAACTAGAACACTCCCTAACACCATACACAAAAATAAACTCAAAATGGATTAAAGACCTCAATGTAAGGCCAGCCACTATCGAACTCTTAGAAGAAAACATAGGCAGAACACTCTATGACATAAATCACAGCAAGATCCCTTTTGACCCACCTCCTAGAGAAATGGAAATAAAAACAAAAATAAACAAATGGGACCTAATGAAACTTCAAAGCTTTTGCACAGCAAAGGAAACCATAAACAAGACCAAAAGACAACCCTCAGAATGGGAGAAAATATTTGCAAATGAAGCAACTGACAAAGGATTAATCTCCAAAGTTTACAAGCAGCTCATGCAGCTCAATATCAAAAAAAAAAAAACCCAATCCAAAAGCGGGCAGAAGACCTAAACAGACATTTCTCCGAAGAAGATTTACAGATTGCCAACAAACACATGAAAGGATGCTCAACATCACTAATCATTAGAGAAACGCAAATCAAAACTACAATGAGATATCATCTCACACCAGTCAGAACGGCCATCATCAAAAAATCTACAAACAATAAATGCTGGAGAGGGTGTGGAGAAAAGGGAACCGTCTTGCACTGTTGGTGGTAATGTAAATTGATACAGCCACTATGGAGAACAGTATGGAGGTTCCCTAAAAAACTAAAAATAGAACTACCATATGACCCAGCAATCCCACTACTGGGCATATACCCTGAGAAAACCATCATTCTAAAAGAGTCATGTACCAAAATGTTCACTGCAGCTCTATTTACAATAGCCAGGACATGGAAGCAACCTAAGTGTCCATCGACAGATGAATGGATAAAGAAGATGTGGCACATACATACAACGGAATATCACTCAGCCATGAAAAGAAACAAAATTGAGTTATTTGCAGTGAGGTGGGTGGACCTAGAGTCTGTCATACAGAGTGAAGTAAGTCAGAAAGAGAAAAACAAATACAGTATGCTAACACATATATATGGAATATTAAAAAAAAAAAGGTCATGAAGAACCTAGGGGCAAGATGGGAATAAAGATGCAGCCCTACTAGAGAATGGACTTGAGGATACAGGGAGGGGGACAGGTAAGCTGGGACAAAGTGAGAGAGTGGCATGAACATATATACGCTACCAAATGTAAAATAGATAGCTAGTGGGAAGCAGCCGCATAGCACAGGGAGATCAGCGCGGTGCTTTGTGACCACCTAGAGAGGTGGGAGGGAGGGATATGCAAGAGGGAAAACATATGGGAACATATGTATATGTATAACTGACTCACTTTGTTATAAAGCAGAAGCTAACACACCATTGTAAAGCAATTATACTCCAATAAAGATGTTTAAAAAAAAACCAAAAGGGCTTCCCTGGTGGCGCAGTAGTTGAGAGTCCGCCTGCCGATGCAGGGGACGCGGGTTCGTGCCCCGGTCCGGGAGGATCCCACACGCCGCGGAGCAGCTGGGCCCGTGAGCCATGGCTGCTGAGCCTGCGCGTCCGGAGCCTGTGCTCCGCAACGGGAGAGGCCACAACGGTGAGAGGCCCGCGTACCGCAAAAAAAAAAAACAAAAAGACACCACACAGGGTTATCGTGGAATTAGCAAAAATGTCTGTACACTGCCAAACACTTAGATACCAAATAGTTATGCAGTAAATTGTGTTTAATGTCATTGTGGTATTACAGCATACCACCTCCCATCATGCTCTCTCATCCTACTCTTCTTCAGTAAATTCTTTCTCAGAGGCTTCCTCAATTTCCTTATCTCATCAAATTGCCCCATATATATTCTACCTCTATTTGTAGTACTTACACAGCTGCAATTTTTGTGATTATTTTGATAGGTTTCCTCTATATCATAGAGAATATCCCTCAGGAACTGTTCTCTCCTGCTTCTGTAGAAATAGAACCCTGATTATTAGCTAGATATGAGGTCATTGAGAATAAAGACCATGTTCCCCAGACTCCCTTGCAGTAAGGTGTGGCCACGTGATTAAGTTCTGGCCAACAGGATGTGAGCAGAAGGAAAATATTCCACTTCTACATTATAATCTTAAAGGAAAGGGGCATGCTCACTCCTTCCCCATTTTCTACTGTCTAAAATGTAGACACAGCGATGCTGAGCCATCTTGGACAATGTAAATAATGGCATCTTAGGAAGAGCAAAGCAACAGGCCTAGTCCCCTAATACAATGGAGTCACATCCAGGTGTTACATGAGAAAGAAATAACTTTCTATCTTGTTTATGCCCCTTTAATTTTAGGTCTCTATTATGGCAGCTAAATCCATCCTAACTTATTATCCTCCATTACATGATAAATTCTGTGAAGGCAGAAATCATGTCTCTTTGGGCTAGCCATTGTATTGTTAATGCCTAGGCACACTGACACTAAGAGGCTGAAAAAATTTTGATAAATGAATAAAGTCTAGTTATGTACTTTGGAGCTATACAGAATAAATGTAATAACTGTAGATAATAAAAGTAATCATAGTCCCCTTAAGTTCTTTTTCCCAAGTTAAATTTTAAATAAAATTTTAAGTTACAGGGAATATAGCCAATATTTTATAATAACTATAAATGGAGTATAGTCTGTAAAAATTTTGAATCACTGTTGTACACCTGAAACTAATATAATATCGTAAATCAATTATACCTCAACTTTAAAAGTTTTTAATTTATTTAAATATTTAAGTTGTAAAATCCAGAAGTTAAAAATATATGATTATTTGAGCAATGTTACCTGTCAACGTAGTTTTATAAAATGCTTTAGCACCAGAAGTCATTCCATCTGGCAGAAGTGGCTTACTGGAATTGTCAGTTAAAAATTGTCAAAGTATCAAAGGGCATTACATATTATCACTAGTTATTATTGGCCAGTTATTTATTAACCATCTGTTATGATAACAGCTAACCTATGCCTCCTCACACAGAGATGCTAAAGGAAAAGTACTTATTGTATTATACACTTGTTACATACAAAGGAACCAGTAAATGAAATTAATTTCAATATAATCATTTATAAAGGTTACATTAAGTAAAATAATCCTAATAACTTCTCTACCAACATGAGCGTGTTAAATTAAAATGCTGTATAATTTTAAACTCAGATTTCTACAACTTTTTCCAACTTTTGTTGATGTTAAAGATGAGTTGTTCAAGACTAATTTGGATAAGATTGTATAAAGAATTAGGAGGAAAAAAATTTAAACACCTACATGATCTTTGCCATACCAGTGTTTATTCTTGTTACAAATGGGATTTGCACTAATGTTGATTCCATTAGGGATAAGTTTCTAGTTTCTAATACAATGAAGTACTAATACTCCTTTTTTAACAGTATCACCATATTAAAGTGCCAGTGAAAATCTCTGAATCTTCATTCCTTGTTGGCCACACAGAGCCCACATAACAAATCCTACCTTAGACTGTAGAAGTGTATCATACACTAGAAAAGAGTCAATATCTATGGATTATTAAAAACGTAATTAAGGTTAAAAATTAAATACAACTTACCAACTATAATGAAATAAAACATTTATTTTTCAGGGTCCAATGGCTATCTTAAGAAAAACGTAACTTTTCTGTTGTTTTCTGGGAGGGCTGGGGGGAACTTATGTATATTTCTTTTGCTTCAAACTCAGGAGAAAGCTGACATTATGATTTTTTAAAAAACAGTATTTGCATACATTTTTCAAATAAATTTAAAATAAAACATGTAGAGATCCGACAAAATCAGCAGATATTTTTAATCAAAAACATTTTAATTTGGATGTATTTTTAACATTATAAAATGAGTCATCTACAGCTAACATCTAAAACAAAAAATAGTTAATGTTAATACCTACTCTGAGTCCAAATAATAGTCAATATAATTTTAGTACACCTTAATACAATCTTAAAAGATTTTATAAACGAACCTAATAGAGCTTAGTTGCACAAGCCCATATTCCTTTTTTTTATTTTTTTTATTTTTTTGCGGTACATGGGCCTCTCACTGTTGTGGCCTCTCCCCTTGCGGAGCACAGGCTCCGGACGCGCAAGCTCAGCGGCCATGGCTCACGGGCCCAGCTGCTCCGCGGCATGTGGGATCTTCCCGGATCGGGGCACGAACCCATGTCACCTGCATCGGCAGGCGGACTCTCAACCACTGCACCACCAGGGAAGCCCCCATATTCCTTTTATTACTAAATAATAAAAGGAATATGGGTTGACACTGCTAAATCAAAAATATATACTAGAACTATACTTTTTCTCTTTGTGAAAAACAAAGACAAATGATAATTGTAGTTCTAGACCAGGTTTTGCCAGTAACTAGTTGTTGGACCTGGAGTTGGAATTAAGTCTCTCTAGGCTTTAGCTTCCTCATTTATGATGATGTAAGACAGAACAGTTTCCAAAATTTCTGCCAGCTCTAAACTTCTGATACTATTTTAATCAAAACTTTCTTGAAGTTTATCTTAGTACTCAATTTTTCAGTAAAAATTACTTCACCTAATCTTCACCAGAGTCAACTATTTGTAATGTAAAAGAATATATAATTAAGAAACAGAAAATTACCAAACTGCCACCTTTCTCAGTTTTGGGTTTTTTTTTTTAATGTATTTATTTTTGGCTGCATTGGGTCTACACTGCTGTGCGCAGGCTTTCTCTAGTTGTGGCTACTCTTTGTTGCGGTGCACGGGCTTCTCATTGCAGTGGCTTCTCATGTTGCGGAGCACGGGCTCTAGGCACACGGGCTTCAGCATTTGCAGCGCATGGGCTCTAGAACGCAGGCTCAGTAGCTGTGGCGCACAGGCTTAGTTGCTCCGCGGCATGTGGGATCTTCCCGGACAAGGGATTGAACCCGTGTCCCCTGCATTAGCAGGTGGATTCTTAACCACTTCGCCACCAGGAAGTCCTCTCAGTTTTTTTTGATACAGCAATATTACGAAATATATGGACATAAACTGAACCTTCCTCCTTTTCAGAAGTTTACTCAGAGAAGTGGCATTAAGAAACGAAGTCAAAAGGAAGAGTAACAAGAAAAAGGAGGAGAAACACAGAACCTACACATTACATAGGTTGGATTCATTTAATGACTGAATGAGTGAATGAAAAGATATACAGGTAGATATAAGGAGAAAAACCTGAGTCTGTAATTTACCTCAATGAGTAATGCAACCATCTTTTTCCCATCAGCTCCTGGATTGGCAAGTCTGTTAAATTCCAAATCAAAATAAAGCTTGCACACAGCATTTTCAGGAATGACTTCATAGCAGTGTAAGAGATTTCTTCTGAATTGAATAATTCAAGATTGTTAGGTTTATATCTCATACCTTTTAAATCACAGAAGTTGCTCTTGTATCTCAATAGTATATTAACTGTGATGTAATGACAGATAACTATGACATAATGAAGACAAGATAAAGTGAACAACTGCTTACCACAGGTTTACGCTACACAGTATCAAGAGTTTTCATCAAACAAGATCTAACAATCATTTTCTGTAACGTTATATAACTGGAAAATATAGTCAACTTCATACTGTTATTTATTCACAGATAATTTTGATATCAGGTAACACTTCTACATTTGTTTTTGTATCACCATGAAGCAAATTTTGTTTAAGAACTTTCTCAAACTGTGATCCCACAATCACATATTCTTGGGACTCCATGAATTTTTTAATGAGAATTTTTAAGTTCCATATTTTCATTAGGAATATTTTAAAAACTGGTTACATACATTCTGAATCACCTGACTTCAATGAGCTTTCAATGCTCACATGTGCAGTTTCATTCTCACTGGTATCAAGAGGTATGACTTTAAGATGGGTTATAAAGAAGAAATGCTGACTTGATTAGTAAATGATAAACTGCTTAGTGCCATCATATACAAATAAAAGGTTTACAGTAATCTGAACAAAGAAAAGTGATGGTGGGAATTGTGTCATCACGTGGTACAGGAATTCAAAACACAGGCAATTTCTCTCTCCTAGCACCTGGTGAGGTAATTCAGTGTTGCTATCACAAGGAAACTCCAGAATTCAATTCTAATAGTAAAGTAGTAACTAACTGCGTGACTGAGAACTATGAAAGCCAAGGCAGCCTGACTTAACTTCACAAGCATTTCCAGATGAAGGAAATGTAATTTAACATGTTGTGCTTTAAAAGCTACTTACCGGGATTTATAGTAAAACCAAAGTTGAGCATACGTTGTTACGAGGTAAATACGTTGTCCATCGCCCACTTTGTATTCCAAAGCAAATACGTGAACGTCCTTTACAAAACCAAAAATAATATTCAAAAAATTAGTAAAATGCAAATTTAAAATCAACTGTAGCTATTAAATGTTCATAAAGATTTTATCATTCAAATTTTCAAAAACTGAAACATTTGTATTATTGAAAACAAGAAAATTAATCACTAAATCTATGCCAATCAAAATCTAGTTATTTGTATTTATTTATATTTAGTCACTCAGGTAATACATGTTCAAGGCAGAAACAATTAGAACATCCAGACTAAAACGAAAAAAAGAAAGAAAAATCATTTTTCAGTCACTCGTTTGACTTTCTATTATAGTTTTATCTGCCAGTTTATGAAAAAGAACTTATTTTTCAAAACTACCTAAACATTATTGTAAATAATTTGGACTAAAGTTAATAAATTTCCTAGAGTATATAAAAATACATGAGAACCATTTTTAAAAATATATTTGTATGTAAATCTTAAAAGCTTAAGGAAAGTTTTAAAATGCAGAACAAGTAACTATATTGTTCCTCATAGAAAAGGAATATACACAAGTTCTTTTGTTTCCACTTAGCTAAGGGTAGCTGTTGAGCCTGTAAAGGAACTAAACTTCCATTTTCAAGAGAGAAATCATAAAAAGACTAAGCTACCCGGCCCTATTAAAAATCTTCTCGAGATAAATTTTATAAACTGATGATTGGTAAATCCAGCAATCATACAGCTATACATTTTTTAAAGTTAAGATTAAGCAAATCTGTATTTTAATTTCTGATACCTGAATTAGGGTTACACAAAATGCACACAAAAGGCTTTCCTTCTATTTCCTAAAATACTCTGATGAGATATGAGTGAGCTTCTGTTTACCAGGGAAAGAAGGTCCTCCTCCTTAAAAACTTATAGCATTTTGAGTTTTTATATATAATCAATTTTCAGAATCACAATATATTTATGCTGGATTTATGCTGGATAGACGCATCTTTTCGTTATATTTCTTTATATTCCCCACAGTGCCCAACAAAAAAAGATGTGCAATACACACCTGCTCGTTTATTTTTGAGAACCATTCCCTT
The DNA here is from genome assembly GCF_000442215.2 of Lipotes vexillifer. Classification (NCBI taxonomy): domain Eukaryota; kingdom Metazoa; phylum Chordata; class Mammalia; order Artiodactyla; family Lipotidae; genus Lipotes; species Lipotes vexillifer. The sequence continues at coordinate 1,260,195 of NW_006793664.1, read as the reverse complement.
TGTGAGGCTAGCATGTAGCAAGCATTTCTTCCTCCCACTTTCCTAACGTGTTGGAAATTATGATAAATCCACTCTACTACTCCAAAGCACAAAAGGGACAGTAGAAAGATAAAAACATGTGTGCTTTGGTACTATGATTTAAGTTTTAGGGCTTATTAACTTTAAGCTATGACATTTGAGACATTTTCATTTGCGATTGTTTAAATTCAAATCTCCAATCCCTGATTTCATCCTTAAAATCTCATGCTCCGGGCTTCCCTAGTGTCACAGTGGTTAGGAATCTGCCTGCCAATGCAGCGGACACGGGTTCAGGCCCTGGTCCAGGAAAATCCCACATGCCCCGGATCAACTAAGCCCATGCACCACAACTACTGAGCCTGTGCTCTAGAGCCCGAGAGCCACAACTACTGAAGCCCGCACACCTAGAGCATGTGCTCCGCAATGAGAAGCCCTCGCACCGCAATGAAGAGGAGCCCCCACTCGCCACAACTAGAGAAAGCCTGCGCGCAACAAAGACCCAACGCAGACCAAAAAAAAAAAAAAAAAAACTCACACTCTACTTACTCATTTCCTGATATTTCAGTGGCTATTATCTTAGTTTAACTCTTACACTCATTCTATTATTTTTCAGTCTATGAATACAATCACTTCTCTAAGCATAGCTTCATTTCTATGTCATTACAAATTTTTTAAACTATTTGGAACTAGATATGTCATTTTTTTCATTATTAATATAAAGTAAATGGTTAATGATTCATGGATATCTTTCCTAAATAGTACAAAATATCGCAATTAAATTCTTCTGGTAAAATATGTGGACTGAAATGAAGACAAACAACAGATTTTTTTTGGAAATCTTAAGGTATAGTAGCCCTAAAAAAAAGATGAGAAAAATTACCTCTTTACAACTTTTAACAAAATTAAAAGCTTGAGTTTGCCGATGAAATAGTTTCCAAATGGATGGTGGTTCTTCTGGCTTAGACAATCTTGGTCTGTATGTCAAGGACAATGGTTTCCTCTCATAATGGGATGCTCGTTCTTCAATTTGCTTCAGTCTTGCTTCCCATTTTCTCTTCATTGGTTCAGAAGTATGGGGAGACTAAATCCTATCCCAGGTAGGATCTCTGTCAATTACTACTAAAACAAACAAACATGGATGCCAGTTTCTTTGTTTAAAATGTATTTTGTTTGGTAAAACTTCAAAGCTCATTTCTGCTTATTTCTTTGCTTCATAGTTTATGTTTTGCATGAAGTTTTGCTGTGAAACAAGGACAGGGCTGGTTATCAGAAATCTTTAGACCCTGGCTCTTCCATCTAATAGTGCTACAGTTTTGAACAGGTTAATGAAGCTCCCTAAATTGTAATCAGCTGCAAAATGGGAATCAACATCTTTATGTCGTTATCTTGAGGATACATGTCATAAGACATGAAAGTTTTGCAAATTCCAACGCCTCATGTAAATATAAGAGTTTTTTGCATCACTATGGTTTTTATTATAATCATTTTGTTGCATCAAGTGCTATGTACCTCACCTAGACGGTGGGCATCATTCCAGTGCTATTATTTCTTAGTATAGAATTCACTTCTAGGCACCACTGTCTAGTTCTTAGCTCCCTTTTCCTCTTTTTCCTGCCCACTGCCCTTCTTTTCTACTCAAACAACTATTAGTTGGGAGGATAACCAGTGTATGAGTGGGAATTACAATATTGGCTAGTTTTGGTTTGGGATGTATGGTAATCATAAGCATGACTTAAAAAAAAAATAAACGTTAATCTGTTAACTTAATGACTACTTTTGTGATTAGTCAATTGAAATGTTTACATTTTAACCCCTGTTTCCTAATGATATATGTTTTTGTTTGCATACAACGCTTCCATGTTAGCCATGCCAAAGTAAGAGGCCCAGGCAATACCTTTCCAATTTGGGATTACGGTTTATTTACAAAGGAAAAAGGATAGGTTTTTAGAAGAGGGGGGGAAAAGCTTCCAGTATAGAGAAAAAATGGGGACAAATTCTCTGGCATTTCTACCATCAATAGATGCCATCTAAGCCCACTCCCATACAGACTCTTGGCCACGTGACTTGCCAATGTCACATCGACAAATGTGAAGCAAGCAGAGGTTTAATAAGTGCTTTTGCATTAGATTTGGCTATCATGGAGTCCTGTTCTGAGATCATCATGCTATAACTCTAGCCTCACAGAGGATAAAACGTCATCTGGAGAAGAACCAAGGTACCCCAGCTGATAGCAAGCACCAACTACCAGATACGTGAGTTAAGCCATTTTGGATCATCCAGCCATCATCTGAATTCAATGCTTGAGTAAGCCTGAGTGAGTTCAGGTGAGATATCCAGCAAACTGCCCAGGAAACCCACAGAACTCTAAGAAAAAATTAATTTGTTGCTTTTAAAGCCAGCAAGTTTTGGCCTGGGTTTTACACATAAATAGAAATAACTAATAGTTTCCTTCTTCACTAATATCATCTATGTTGTAATTTATGTATGTAGAAAACAGATATATTAGGTTTTAAGTGACATAATATCATACACTAAAGCATTTGAAGGTAAAATCCCTATTTAACTTTGTCAATGCCTATCTAGTACTTGCATTGATAAATATGCTCTTGAATTTTAGCAGAAAACTTTGCAACATAAACTCACTGGCAAATGAAATATTCCCTGGAAAGAAAAATAGAATCACCCAAAAAGATTAAGAGAGGGTAGGAATATCCTCATGCATTGTTAGAAAAAAAGGCATATTATCCATAGATTTCAAATTTGACTTCAACCATAACAGACTTAAGATTATACTCTCAGAACTACACTTAATCCACATGGATATTATAAATTATAAGCCAAGAAACAGAAATTCTAAAGCTATCAACATAAATTTCATAACAGATATGCCTAGGAAAGGAATATAATTTCTTTGGATTGAAGAGATGGGGCAATTTTTAATACAACTGTGTTAATTTTTCAATATATGTGACAGGGCTCCTTATTGCTAGATAGATTCTGAGTATTAGTTTATTTAATCTGCTTCACACACAGATAAAAATCCCCTCCATTTAAACAACCTAACTGAGAAACTTTCTTCTAAGAAACTGACTTTTAATAAAGCCCACCAATTACTTAATAAACACAATGCGATCAGAGGTGAATTATGACTCTAGTATCTAGCAAATAACTGACTAGAAATAACCATATGGATGTTCACACTTAGTTACAATGACATTGGGAAAATTTTTTCTGGTTTTGTAAAAATATTGGTATGACCATCGGAGTATATCATATATTAAAGTCATAGTCACAATGGAAAACCAGTTTAACACTTACTGGACTGAGGAAACCATGCATGTCAAAAAAAGAGAGAAGCTCAAAATATGTTATGCCCCCTTGTTCTCTGCACAGTTTTAAAATTTTAACAGCTGGGCTGAAAGACAACTGGGGCTTAGACTATGCAAGCAGCAGGGTTGAATATTAAAAGCAAAGGAAATGGAGAACAGGAAGGCATCTGGCATTCTCATTTTGGACTATCATATTCCTCATCCCTACCCCCCGGGAGAACATATCACCATTTCAGAAACGCTGGTGGGGAAATAGCGCTGTCTTTTTTTATATACATATAATTACACATGAAAACCCCTTTTCACACAGGGACCATAAATACTTTTGTAACAGTTTCCAAGACCCAAAGAAAAATATTTGTTTTGTTTTTGTTTTGTTTTTGCGGTACGCGGGCCTCACTGTTGTGGCCTCTCCCGTTGCGAAGCACAGGCTCCGGACGCGCAGGCTCAGCGGCCATGGCTCACGGGCCCAGCCGCTCCACGGCATGTGGGATCTTCCCGGGCCGGGGCACGAACCCGTGTCTCCTGCATCGGCAGGCGGACTCTCAACCACTGCGCCACCAGGGAAGCCCTATTTGTTGTATTTTAAAGTAGCAGGCTTAAGAGGTCTGTTATTTATTTCTTAGCATCCCACGGGAATGACTGTTTAACCATTTTTGATACCAGTTTCACAACTAAAGGTGGTCAGGCTAGAAAAAAGGTTGGCTTTGTCTTTTTAGAGTAACTATAGTGGGAGAAGGGACAGGGAGAGCGAGGGTGAAGAGATGACTCAGCCGACCTAAGCAGCCCTGGTTTCCAGAGGCTTATGCCTAGACTTGTTCATCGGTGACACTTTGACGGCCTGGTCCCCAGGAGCAGCTGGACCATGAGGCCCATGGTTCATGACTACTGGTTTCTAGGGACAGCTGAAGCCTGCCTCGCATGGCTCTCTCTAGCCCAGTTCTCCTAGTTTCTTTTCTTGTCTAATCACAAGTCAATTCCTATTCCCCAACTCGAACTTCTCCCTCTGCCCTGAGAATAGATTCAACAGTATCTTGTGTTTTCTGCATATATGTTCCAGTTCTAATATTTAGTAATGTTCTGGTATTTGTCAATGTTTTCTTAATATAATTCCCTTTATGGCCTCTTGTAATACATTTATACTATTTCTCCCGCTGCTGAAGTATTCATAATAAAGTATGTGATTAAACTTCATTTACAGTAATAATAGTTTACTTCCTAGATGAAAAACACCTTACAAAATTATTAAGTATACTAATTGACCTTTTCTATTCTTTTTTTCCTAATTCAGTCACCTTGCCTGTCTATGCTTGAACAGAGTAACTCATATTTAAATTTCCCAAAAGTCTCCTATAAGGAAGAAAACATCCAGTGGTACACTGTTTTTACAAGTTCCACCTTTCTACCATCCCGACAGGATCTCCCATCCAAAGAGCCTAATTCTGCCAGACTAATCAGCCTTAAGACCATTTTCAACAGCCAAGACATGGAAGCAACCTAAATGTCCATCGACAGAGGAATGGATGAAGACATGTGGTACACATATACAATGGAATATTAGTCAGCCATAAAAAAGAACAAAATAATGCCATTTGCAGCAACATGGATGGACCTAGAGATTATCATACAACGTGAAGTCAAAGACATATCATATGATATCACTCATATGTGGAATCTCATTTTTTTAAAAAATGATACAAATGAACTTATTTACAAAACAGAAACAGACTTCCAGATATTGAAAACAACTCATGGTTACCAAAGAGGAAACGGGGGGCAGGGGGGGTGTTGTAAATCAGGAACTTGGGATGAACACACACACACTACTATCTACGAGACGGATAACCAACAAGGGCCTACTGTACAGCACAGGGACCTCTACTCAATACTCTGTGATAACCTATGTGAGAAGCTGAAAAAGAATGAATATATGCGTAACTGAATCACTCTGCTCTACACCTGAAACGAACTCATTAACATTGTAAATCAACTATACGCCAATACATTTTTAAAAAGACCATTTTCATAGCTTTTCCTAGGGACACTCATTAGTGATTCAGAGCATCACTTAATGCACGCTAAAGTTTACCTCAAGAAGTCCAAACTCTCCAGAATCTGGCCCTCAACCACTTACCCATTCGACTTCTTCTTGTTCAGCCTTCTCACCAAATGAATGATGATGACCACTGCCTGCACCTGGCCCACTCCAGGAGCTCTCCTGCATGTTTCCCTCCCCTGGAATGCCCCACTCACCCTTCCTGAAGTTTTCCCCTCCCAGGCCCAGATCAGGTTCTGCCACCTCTGAGACACCTCTGTAGAAAGAAACTTCCGACATTGCTTCTAGCCAGCTATTTTACTATAATTAAAGTTTCTCCAAACTAATAAGTGTCATTTACACAAAAAACAGAAAACCGCTGCTGCTGCCGCTGCTTTAACTAGAGCATAATTTTGGTAAGAAAGTTTAGCACAGGAAGGGGTTTTGCGCATCACTACGGGGTAATAGGACTGGTTAAAAAAAACTAGTACACTAGTGCCTGCCTTACAAATAACTGCATGCCAACCATCGTGCAGGCTGGGAGTGGGTCCTGTTCTTCAGTTTTACTGCAGCAGAAAAAGGACTGCCAAACACTGGTCCTCTCTCAACTTGGCAGGGATAAAGGCCTAGGTTTTATTCCTAGGATCTGAGTTTAACTCGTGTAGCCCTTAACAAGAGCAAACTACTTAGCCTTTTTAATTAAGCCCAGGTGGAAACTGGAATTCCTACCTGCAGGGGTTGCTGAAAGAAAAAGAAAATGCATTGCCACAATGTGAGAACACGGATAAGCACTCAAGGAATGGTAGCCATACTCAGAACGATGTATATCTGTGAACAAAACGACGCCCTCATTTATACCCAAGTAAACAGAAGTGCTGGAAGTGGGCGAGTTCTTCACCTGGGGCCCCTGACTTGTCAGAATGTCCTGAACCTGTTGAAATTTGATGGAGAATTTCGTGCTCAAGTGGGTTGGTACATTCTTCTGCGAAAATGAGTCAGTTTGAAAAGAGTTCGTGACCCAAGACAGGCGGAGGCCCAGAAGGGCGGTTAAAGCTTTTGGTTTCGGTACAGGGAATTCGGGGTGACCTAAGGGAAGGCCTCCGGTCGCCCGAGGGGAAGCGGGGACTACCGGCAGGCCGCGACCCGCTCCCCGTCCTCCCGCAGGGCCTGCCCGTGACTCCCTTCTCCCTGCCCCTGGGGCCCGGCGAGGCCTTCGGGTTTCCCTCCATTTACCTCCAGAGACGCTCGCCGTGGGCGGGAAGCCGTGGGTCCTCTGCGGCTGGCAGGACACGCAACCCACCCACTGTGGCGGGACCGAGTCTTCAAATCTGGCGCGGAGGCGGAACCGGGGAGGGAAGCGGGAAGAGCGCGGGCCAGTGAGACGACAGAGTTCTGGGGCAGGACGGGGACTGAAAGGGAGCGGAGACCGGGAAGGGCCTAGAGTGGCCCGGAAGCGTGCCTGGAAGCCAGGAGCTACCGGGACCCGTGAGTGGGCGGTGCTCTCGGGCTGAGCGGCGTTCTCAGGCGCGGCGGGACCCGTGAAGGGGCGGTGTTCTCGGGCGGAGCAGTGTTCTCGGGCGGGACGGGGCCTGTGAGGGGGCGGTGTTCTCGGGCAGAGGGAGCCGGGACCTGACTGACGTGTCGACGCGGCGCGGAGCTCGCAAAGTTGAGGGCAGGGGCCGGGGTGGGGCCGGGGTGGGGCCAGAGGGGGCGGGACCTGCTCGGGCGCCTACCTCTGAGCGCGGCTGCGGCGGAAGCAGAGCAGGAACCGAGCCCAGCAGAGCGAGCTGGTGGCTGCGGCGAGGGGGGCTGAGAGGTGAGATATGCCCTCGACGCTTCTCGCTTTGGCGCCATAGGTCCTGGGTTGGTTCCCTCCACTCTCCCAAGCTCAGCGCCTGCCCCGGGGAGACGGAGGAGACTGACCTGGTCCGGGCGGCGGATCCTTTGTTTTGGCGCGACAACGGGGGCGGGGACGAGCCCTGAAGCCCGCAGATCGAGAGACCCGGCCCGGGGACGGGAGGCCGGGCCGCGGAGCAGAGATCCGGCTGGAGACGCCGAGCCTGGGGGACGGGAGGCCGGACCGAGGATCGAGAGGCTGGGCCGGGGGTGGTGGGAGACCCGCGTGGGATGTGGAGGGCGGACAGCGGGAGGCTGGGGAGCGGAGACCCAGCCGGAGACGCCGAGCCCGGGGGACAGGTGGCCGGGCCGAGAATGGGGGGTGTCGGGAGACCCGGGTCGGGTCGCTGAAGCCTGGTAGCAGGAGGCTTGACACGGGTCGCTGAGCTGGGGGAGGAGAGGCGCGGGAGGCCCAGGCGGAGGCGCTGAGGCCGGGGGGTAGGAGGTCGGACCCGGGAGCGGGAGGCAGCGGGGATCGAAGGCTGAAATTTTAATCGGGAAGGTGGTGAGGAGGCTGGGCGCGGAGAAAAGATGACCTGAGGGCAGGAGGCGGGCTGGTGCTGTCCTAAGGGCTCTAGCCCTCAGGGCTTATCCTCCCATTGCTGGTGAGGATTTGGTCTCTGCTGCCTTCTTTGTCTAGATATTATCAGGTTGACTGGTGACTCCGCTTTCCAAAGAGGTAATTTCAAGTATTAAACTCCTATTCACTTTCAGACCTGAAGGCCTCCATGCATCCTTCTAGCTCCTGCGGGTGACTATGTATCCGTGGCCCAAATCCCTTAGGCTTTGAAATCCCCTCAGCCCAGGTTGAATAAGAGTGCCTTAGTCACTCTTGTTTTCAGTGGGTGTGCTCTCAAGCCTTACTTCCCAAGGCAGCTGTCTCTTTCCCAGTTCTCAATAAGTGGCTCCCAAGCCAAGAAACTGGGAACCAACCTCATCAGCTTCCTCTCCCGGCTCCTCCAGTTAGCCGCCAAGCCTCCTGGCCCTCCTAAATATCCACTGGATCTGGCCCCTTCTCTCCATCTCAAATTTAAGCCACCCTAAGCTCTCACCTAGCTACAGGAGGCCCCTCTGGCCCCTCTCCAGTCCATTCTTTATAGCACAGGCTGAGGGATCTTTACAGAATAAAAATCCAGAAAGCTGTTCCTTTGGTCATAGGATAACGAGTCCCTTAACACGGTTAACAAAGCCAAGCATAGATTGGCTCCTTGGTCCCCTTCCCCTGCCTAATCTTTCATTATGGCACCGTTTCACTTTCTGCAGAGCCATGCTTATCTTAACACTAACTGTTCTCTGCCTGGAACACTCTTGCATCCCCTCTCTCTTCCCCTCACCACACACTTGCTTGAGGAACTCCTATTTATGTTTCTGTTCTCATTAAACATTTCAAGGTTAAGTCTAGCTATTATGTGTTCCTTTGGCATCCCTCTCATCCTAAGAGGAAAGTGTCATACCCTTTGCAGTTGCTTATTTTTACACTCTCCCCTATTAGCTCCTAAGCAAATTCCACAAGGAACTGTTTTTCTCGTTATCTTGTTCCGTATTGTCTTTCCCCATATTTGGGGCCTGGCACAAATGAATGCCAATACTACAGTATTATGCTTTTTAATAATTATGCCCTATGTAGAAAAAAAATCCTATTTTAAGGTTGCTTAGCAAATTATAATTAAATGATGTGGACTAGAAAGGAGTGGTAGAGTTGAAATGTAGAGTTGCTGCAACAATGTGTTTATGCAGGATTGTATTAGGAGGTGCTAAGCAAGCTGCATAGACCAGCCTGTGGCAAAATGCGCTCAGCCACTTTGAATGTATTGTAGTTCCATGATGTCTAAGAATGAAATACAAAGCTTAAATCATCCCTATCCCAACCTGATGGTTTTGCTTTGCTCTTTTGCAATGAAGGCTTTTGAAAGTTAGAATGTGTTTTAATGAATGAAGGAATGAACAGTTTATTGGAGTGTAGCAATAAAACCTGTTCCCAGTAAGAAAGAAGTGAAACATTGTACCCAGTTATATCAGATTTTATTTGCTATCCTGAAAAAGAAGTCTTACCTCCTGCGATTTTTTTATTATTATTTCTTTTATTTTTATTTATTTATTTATTTATTTTGTGGTACGCGGGCCTCTCACTGTTGTGGCCTTTCCCGTTGCGGAGCACAGGCTCCGGACGCGCAGGCCCAGCGGCCATGGCTCACGGGCATGTGGGATCTTCCCGGACAGGGGCATGAACCCGCGTCCCCTGCATCGGCAGGCGGACTCCCAACCACTGCGCCACCAGGGAAGCCCCCTCCTGCGATTTTAAGAGACTGACATCTGATAGAGGCAATTATAATGCTTCTTTTCTGTTTTGCTTTCAAATCCAATTTAACACAATCTCCTATTGGTTCATCCCCCTTCTGATGCTGGAAAGCAGTCTTTAGTTTCATGAATGGCATTAGGTCAGTTCTGGTGCCCAGTATCAGATAGTTCTTTAGGCTCTGCCTCAAAGATGGGAAGCACTGGTCTTGGACCTAAAAAAAGATGTGGAATTCTTAGACTGTTAGATACTGGTGTACACATTTAACAAATACAAATGTAATGGAGGGGGATAGGTACTCTGCTGTCATAGGACCCGAGGCCACATGCCAAGGGCAACACTTCCTATTTCATCCATAAATTAGGCAGGAGTAATATACATACCTTGCAGGGTCATTATAGGGATAAAATGAGATAATGTCTGACAGTGCCTTGTAAATCTCTTCAGTAATGTGGTTAATTCTCTGCCTATTTTGATCTTCAAGTTGCTTATAGAGTTCCTTCATTAGGGTAGAGTAAAATAAAGTTATCTATTTTGTACTGAACACTGGCCATCTGTCTTGTTGAGCCACTTTTGAATACAGTGAGCTCTGGTGCGAGTCACATAGGGGTAGTAGGATCTTGGTCTCCACTACTTAAAACACTCAGGGTTTAACGACTCTGCACAGAGTTGGTGTTCAGTCAATTGTTATGGTACAAATGACAAATAAATAAATACCACTGACCCTGGCTTTTCGCAGTTTCAGACCTTCTCTGGTAGGTGGTTGTAAAACTGAATCACTTCTACAGAGGAGTGATTCTCAGTGGGAGGGAGGAGGCCTTACAGGTTATCTATAATTTTTATAAAAGGCATCCAAGATCCTTCATTCTACATTTATTTCATAACACAATATTTAGGTCTGCAAGGACTTTCGCATTTCTCCTTCTGCCCCTCCAGAGATACCATCTTAGGACAAGACTTCAGGTAGGTGAGGGAAACAGGCCCCTTGCACTTAGTAAGCATTGTGTCCTTTCTGGCTTGTGGCTTTTGAGTAGTGGGGAAGCTCTCCTGTCTGTGTCTTCCTGGTGGTGTGGTCCTTGCCAGAGAAAAAGAAAGAATGGTTTTGTTTGTGTGGCACAACTGAACTTATTTAAGTTTCTTCTGTATTTAATTTTACTTGCCATGTGTGAGATTCCTCCTTTATTACAAAATAAATATTAAAAGTCTGACTTTTACCAAGCCCAATGACAATATCCAGTTTGGTGACTCTTCCCAAAGCAATGCAGGGACCAGATGGGAAATGATTTCAATAAAACCTCTAGTACGTCACAGCAGAAATCTCCTCTTATCCAAACTGTTGTGAAAAAAGTATTTTCTTCTTTCTGTTTCACTTACCAAATCTGGAAACATGACTGCTTTTGAGACTTTGTCCTCTCTAATTGGTAATAAATATAATCCCGATGTTTTTCAAGTTCTTTGGCCAAAGTATGGGCCACCCTCCTTGTCTGTAGGTTCTTAACCAGATATGGAGGGCCAATTCTCCTACACCATTGTACATAAAGGACTTGAGCATCTGCAGATTTTGGTATCCCTGGAAGGAGCAGGAAGGGGGGTGTCCTAGAACCAATCTTCCATGGATACTGAGGGAGGACTGAATAATCTCCCCACAAGTCATAGTGAAAAGGCTTCACCTCTCCTTTAGAGGCAAATAGAGACATAGAAAAAAAGTGTCTCAATGACATCCTAAATGCTTAATATGAAGGTTATTCATATTTTGTGAGTAATTTTACTTTTAGAAGTAAATTACCCAGTGGCACCCAAAACACCATAAACATCATTCCTGGTTTCTTCGTGAGTTGGAATGAGTGCACTTTATTACTATTTCACTGTCCTTGCCGTCAGTTTCTATCATGTTTATGTATGCTTCTCTCTCATCTTAGTGTTTCTAGGTTGTGGATTTTTGTTTCCTTTCTTGAAATTATTGATAGCATTACCCCTCCTATGTAGAACTAAGCCATGTAGAAGTGTGGGAAGCTGACAGATCTGAGTTTGAATCCAGGCTCTGCCATTTAAAAGTTACTTAACTGCTTTCAGCCTCAGTCAACTGAACTATAAAATGGAAATCTCACTATGCCTCAAAATATCGTTGGAAGGACTAACTAGAAATACGTAAATAATGAATACATGCATAGATAAATGTACCTTTTAGCTCAGAGTCTAGCGCCTATTAGCCAACAGTAAGAGGACCTGTTATTACACAACACTCAAATCACATATTGTGTTATGATTCTTTGGGCTTTTCTTTGGCTACCTGTTTTGGTAAATTTTTACTTATAATTTTTTTGAAAATACTTGTATTTGTGGAGATGATTCAGAAGTGAGTGATGTTGATTCTTATGTCTCATTTTGAGATATAAAACCCGTTTGGTAGGGCAAAGACCAAGTTTTAGACCTTACCTCAGTTTCCTTATAGGACAGGCACCAAGAACAGCCCACTGGGTGACAGGTTAGCTAAGTAGGAATAACTTAAACTGGTTATCCTAATTTAATATCTCATTTTGAAATCTCTACCATAGGCACAACTTTCAAGCCATTTTTTTTTTTTTTTTTTTTTTTGCCGTACGCGGGCCTCTCACTGTTGTGGCCTCTCCCGTTGCGGAGCACCGGCTCCGGACGCGCAGGCTCAGCGGCCATGGCTCACGGGCCCAGCCGCTCCGCAGCATGTGGGATCTTCCCGGACCGGGGCATGAACCTGTGTCCCCTGCATCGGCAGGCGGACTCTCAACCACTGCGCCACCAGGGAAGCCCCAAGCCATTTTTTTTAAAAATAAATTTATGTATTATTTGTGGCTGCGTTGGGTCTTTGTTGCTGCGCGCAGGCTTTCCCTAGTTGCGGCGAGTGGGGCTACTCTTTGTTGCGGTGTGCAGGCTTCTCATTGCGGTGGCTTCTCTCGTTGCGGTGCGCGGGCTTCAGTAGTTGTGGCTCGTGGGCTTAGTTGCTCCGCGGCATGTGGGATCTTCCCAGACCAGGGCTCGAACCTCTTTCTGTCCCCTGAACTGGCAGGCAGATTCTTAATCACTGCACTACCAGGGGAGTCCTCAAGCCATTTTTTTTTAAAACATCTTTATTGAGTATAATTGCTTTACAATGGTGTGTTCGTTTCTGCTTTATAACAAAGTGAATCAGTTATACATATACATATGTTCCCATATCTCTTCCCTCTTGCATCTCCCTCCCTCCCTCAAGCCATTTTTAATAACAGGTTGTTGTTGGTTATTTTTCCTAAAATGTTGATACTTTGTAACTTCATATAGAAATTTCAATTTTAGAAATTAATTTTGTATTCCTCTCTTTGAACTCTGTAGATAATTTATTCTGCTTACTTCATTGTGGCATTATGCAACGGTCCCTTTAGTTGGCTAACCACAATAAAAAATTGGGAAATCATTGCAACTTTTCACTTTAGGGAAACAGCCTGAAATGCTTATGTATTTTAGAGTGACAGTAAATTTCTACTGACAACATTTTTTAACTTTTGAAAAATCTGACTGTTGTAGCTTCAGTGGCAAGTATTAAAGGAATCTAAGAACTCAGAGACCTGATTCTAAGACCCAGGTTCCAGGTTGCCATCTAATGTCAATTGATCTACTTAGAACTTCTCTGGGACCCAATATATGTTTAGAAATTTATTATCATCAGCATCCTGAATTGATGGAAAGAATTACATACTCAGTAGAGTAAGAAGCAATTAGTGTTAAGTCCATTGCGGTGCTACAATATATTTGTCTTTTTTATTTTTTTTACTTTTTAAATAGCTTTATTACTTTACAGTTTTATTACTTTATTACTATTAATTACTTTATTACTATACAGTTTATCAATTTAAACTATAGAATTCAGTGGTTTTTAGTATATTCACAGAGTAATGTATCCATCGCCACAATCAATTTTAGAACATTTTTATCACCACAAAAGAAACCTTATAACCATCAGCAGTCATCCCCAATTTCTATCCAAACCCCTAAACTTAGGCAACCACTAATTTACTTTCTGTTTCTATGGATTTATTCAAAATTTCATTATTTTTTCTGGCTGAGTAGTAATTCATCATATATATATATATGTATATATACACACACACACACACAATATATATTTTTTTTAAGCCCTATTGTTTATTTTTCTATTTGTGTTTTGTCAAATGAAAGTGTTCTAAGAACGTAAACTCTCGTCATCATATAGGGCATTTTTTTCCCTTGGGGGACGGTTTTTTTTATCCTTCTGAGATGAGATCACCATGTCCAGAATAACTTATATTCAGCCAGGCATTAGCTAATGGAGGTGAGGTAATGCTGAGTGTAACTCTTAAGTAAGTTCTGCAGGAACCAAAGCTCTGCTCCCAAGCATGTGGATTTGGTGCTTTCACGTGGGAAAAGCAGATGGTGACAAGCAGAAAGCAAATGTGCGCAAGTCTGATGCAGTGAGGATTTTATTTATCATTATATAAATTTTCAGTAGTATATGAAGGTCAGCTGACAGGACTGGGTGAAACAGAGACTCCGCTCTTGAAGGGCACACACAAAGTAGTGTGCGCATCAGGACCCAGGGGAAGGAAAAGAGCAATCTGCTGTGAATGCCAGCCTCTCTCCTCTCTCCTACTGATCTCCACATATATGGTTACACCTAGTCTTGAATCTCACTCTGCACTAGCATCAGTTGCTGTTATCTGGTGTCACTTGAGCTCTTGTTCCATGTTCCACAGACTCTACATCCTCTTCCTTTGCCCTCTCAGTATCTTTGCCCCTCCAACACTGCTGATGGTAAAGGGGATAGGGGTGGGGAGTTCTGAATTTCTTAGCTGTTTGCCTTCACCTAGTAGCAGTTGTCTTCAGGTTATCGGTCTAGACACATTCCTTCCCATTTTCTTCAACCTTAGTGGGCATCTCTAAGAAGTTTGCAGGCTCTCTGGATTTGGAAGTGTGAAGCCAAATACCTTCTACTCTGTATAAGTATGTTTTGGCAGGTCTCTGAGAGAAAGGTCATCTTTATAAAATACACATTCACCCACATACACACATGCATGCACATCAGGATTTGATTTGCAGAAGGTAATGTAGAGATAGCCACTTCTTAGGAACTTACCAGCTAAAAAGTATCAGGCTTCTCACCTCTGAGCTTCCTCTTTCTATGGTTTTGTTCTATGGCAATCTTTGTTTCAGTCCTCCATGCTTTGATTTTTATAGTTACAACTCAACTTATGAAAACAAGGACAACCTTTCCTTTCAACTAAAGTCAAATATGTTTGGTTTTCAAACCATTGTCTCAGTCTTGGAATTTAAATCTCTCCTTTGAAACTCAAAACTGAACAATGACTTTTTTATTCTAGTCATTATCTGCCTTCTCTCTGATTTCCAGTGTTTCTAGTTTTTAAATTACACACAGTAGGCTCAGAAAAACTCATAATTACTTTATCTGTTTGTTTTAATATTTTTGTTGAGTTTGGTGTCTCTTTCATGGTGTCAGTTTTGCTTGAACAGTCAATGATTTCTTGGTTATTCCCTTTTTCTGTCTGCCTGTGTTGCTTGTGTTGGGACACTGGGATGGCTGGACTTATCTTTGGAGTTTAGGTGCCAAATCAGTTGGGTTTGGCAAACAAGTTGGATGCCAAACTCCAGTTTTTGTTATTTGCTAATGTGGGTACTCTGTTTACCAGGTTTCAATGTACACTTTTATTCCTTAAAACCTGCGGGGAAATACTCTGACTACTCACTATTCAGCCAACCATAAGAAAAGAAAGGGACAATCCCTCAACTGCTCCAAATGCAGCTCACCAAGAGATGACCCTAAAATTCTCCTTCCTTCCACTTCTACCCACTTCTATTCCACTTCTAATGTTCTCTCAGCTCAGTTTCCCAAAATCATTCCCGTCACCTCAGGAATCTTTCCCTGATATTTCCTACTTTCTGTCTCAGCAATTCCTCAAGATTTCTGCTCCAGGATCCTTGTTGACTGCATATCAGCAGAGTAAAGAAAGTGAAATAGGATGAGGGAAGACATCTGGGAGAGGTGACCTTTCAATAGAGACCTGAGCGAAATAAGTCATATTATCTTATATAATATTATATAACATAATATATCGGTGAGACTAGTATTCCAGGTAGTGGGAATAGCAAGTATGAAGACCCTGGGAGAAAATTATTTTTAAACCATTCAAAGAATCCAGTGGAACCAGAATATAGCATGCTACTTGCTTATTGGTGGAATTGAGAGAGGAAAAACCATCACTATGTCATGGTGTTATGAGAGTAACAAATACACACACATAAAAAGCAATGCAGGACTTCCCTAGTGGCACAGTGGTTAAGAATCCGTCTGCCAGTGCAAGGGACACGGGTTCGAGCCCTGGTCCGGGAAGATCCCACATGTCACGGAGCAACTGGGCCTGTGCACCACAACTACTGAAGTCCAAGGGCCTAGAGCCCATGCTCCGCAAGAAGAGAAGCCACCGCAATGAGAAGCCCATGCACTGCAATGAAGAGTAGCCCCTGCTCACTGCAACTAGAGAAAGCCCGTGCACAGCAACGAAGACCCAATGCAGCCAAAAATTAATTAATTAATTAATTTTTTTAAAAATCCAAAACAGGATAAAATGAAAATACAAGAAGGGTTCTAATTACATGCTAAGTAAATATATAGGTGGAAGAGATTAATTCTGGCATGGTGGATCAGGTACGATTCTGTGAAAGACTCTAAAGGAAGGGGTTTATTTCTTGTTTATGTAAAAGTGTGAGTTTGTTTGTTGACCCTGCCACATGACTTCATAAAGTCATCATCATTGTTTAAAAAAAAAAAAAAAAAAAAAAAAAAAAGAACAAAATACGTCATAGTATTTTTTCCTGAGAAATCCTTATCAGATAGAAACTGTTTTAAATACTAGTTTTAAAAAATTCAGATTTTTTTTTCTTTCAGCCATCAAGTACCTTACTGAAACAAAATTGTCTATTTGATGTCTAATATTGGGAATTATTAATTACAATTACTTGTATTAAGGCTAATCAAGCTGAATCGTTTTTAATTTTTAAGAATGATTTGGTTAGGGCCTCCCCAGTGGCACAGTGGTTGAGAGTCCGCCTGCCGATGCAGGGGACATGGGTTCGTGCCCCAGCCCGGGAAGATCCCACATGCTGCGGAGCGGCTGGGCCCGTGAGCCATGGCCGCTGAGCCTGCGCGTCCGGAGCCTGTGCTCCACAACGGGAGGGGCCACAACAGTGACAGGCCCACGTACCACAAAGAAATGACTACTTGAAAGTCACCTTATATTTAGGTTACATCTTGGTTTTTTTTTTGGCTGTGTTGGGTCTTTGTTGCTGCGCGCAGGCTTTCTCTAGTTGTGGTGCGTGGGCTTCTCATTGCGGTGGCTTCTCTTGTTGCAGAGCACGGGCTCTAGGCGCACAGGCTTCAGTAGTTGTGGCACACGGGCTCTGTAGTTGTGGCTCGTGGGCTCTAGAGCGCCGGCTCAGTAGTTGCGCACGGGCATCATTGCTCGGCGGCATGTGGGATCTTCCCGGACCAGGGCGCGAACCCGTGTCCCCTGTCTTGGCAGGCGGGTTCTTAACCACTGCACCACCAGGGAAGCCCTAGGTTACATCTTAATCTTGGTATGAACCAAGAAGCCAAATGCAATTGACTCTTGAGCAACGAGCGGTTAGGGGACCCTCCCTATAGTCGAAAATCCAAGTATAATTTTTAGTTGGCACTCCACAGCCATGGTTCTGTATCCATGGATTCGGCTAACCTCAGATGGTGTAGTGATATAGTATTTGCTATTTTTAAAAATCCACGCGTTTAAAAAAAAAAAATCCATGTGTAAGTGGACCTGTACAGTTCAAACCTGAGATGTTCCAGAGTGAACTGTATTTTAAAATTCTAGAAAGCTTGCCACTGTTTAAATCTAAACCTTCTATTACCAGTCATAAGGATAGAATCGCTTTGTCCCACAGCTTTATTGTTGGCAAGAAATAAAAGATTGTTAGAAGTTAATATTTCAGTCCAAGAATCACTGCGCTGTTGGAGAAGTGTTTGGTAAGACATCTTATGCCCTTGATCATTGGTGGGAACATAGCAGCCTTTCGGGGTTCCTGAACAGCTACTGTGCACCCTACATTTGGCAGACTCATTCAAAGCACCAATTTGAGGCAAAACCCTGGGACCAGAAAGACACTGGCAGGAGCTCTGGGTTCACCTTCAGAAATTTTATTGTCTTTTTTCCCATCCCACTGTGTTTTCACTCCAGATTTTCCACAGGCTGACCAGAAAGTCTTGAAACATAAATAACACTATTTTCTCATGGATTATAATATAATGCCAATAAACCATTTATTATGTATCTGCCTGCATTTCCAGAATTGTTAGCCAACCTGTACTGTTCTCTCAATTAGTCAAATTAACAACTTTGTTTTTCAACGATGGATGGATAATTATTTTGACTTGTGTTGGGGCAAGTTGGCCTCCGTATTTATGGTTGAAGGAAATTTGAGATTTCTATGTGCCTATTATGTGTTTATTATACATACGAAAGAAGAAGAGAAAGAGAGATAGACTGGGACGTGGTGCACAGCAGTCAAGGAAGGGTTGCTGCTTTCACAGTAGTAAAGTACCACTATTTTTATCGCTCTCGAAACAGGGCTGAGAGTTGAAACTGGCTAACACAGTACTGGTTGGTATAGTCTACCATTGTTGGAAGAAGATATTATTTTATAAAATAATGTTTACTACAGTTTCCTAACTTAAAAAAAGTAGACATTATAGAAAAAATAGAAAATGTAGAAAAATATTAAGGAATAGTTAAGTTGCCAGTGATCCCATCATGCAGAGATATAGCCACTGTTAATAAACGGGTGAAAAGGTAAAGGCACTATAGAACCAGTGTATTGGTTACATCGTGACTTCACTATGTCTCTGCACAGATTTTCAATATGTTGATGAGTAATACATACCCTTCCCCTTCCCTCCTCTCCCTTATCCCTAGAGTTATTTCCTTAGGCTGCCTTCTTAGAAGTGTACGTTTCCTAGAGCAGATGTCAAGCCTTTTATTGAGGGGTGTGGGAGGGACATGTTTCGGGAGGTGATAACAATTTATGTCCCTTCTGTTCATGTCTGGGAATGCCTGTGTCACACAGCTTTGCTAGACGTATGCATGATGAGTTTTTGTATTACTTGGTAAAATGCACGCATAAGTACTCATGAAGGTATAGATAGGACATTTGGGGATTTTTGTCTCAACGTTGTCTCTTCTAAACAGAGAGAAAATGGGTGCCATCACGTGAGAACTGCCTCATCCTCCTTGCGTCCAGTTCACCAGCCTTCATATGTTGTGCCCAAATGAGCCCTCACTTGCTCTTATCTGAGGCTAATACCTCCCCATATGTGAGCTAGATTCACAGACCCCCCTCATCCCTCCAAGAACTTCGCTCTTTTTCTCCTCTTGCTTTATTAATTTCTCACTTCCTATGGATCATTCTCATCAGCATAAAATCATGCTTTAAATGGCTCATCTTTAAAACCAAGCCAAACAAGAAATGTCCTCTACCCCTGGTCCCCTTTCAGCTACCAGATCCCCTCTCCTTGCCCCTTCACGGTAAAACTATGTTGACTCACTTTTGTTGTCTTTACTCATTTTTCTTTTCCCATTTTCTCCTCAACCCATTGCAGCAACATTGGTCCTTTTAAAGTATACTTTTCAAAAAGTATGAAACTTGACTTGTGTAAATATAAAATATGTCCAACATTTTATTCAATTAATTGATAATGGAACCAGTCTGTTGTTAAGACCAGTTCAAAGGAGACTTTGAACAATAAACATAGATGTAAATGGTTGGGTATAATGAAATGAATTTGCTAATAGAAGCAAAACTAGTTAATACCCTATAAGGCAATAAAGTGTAATTTAGGAGGGTCATCTTTTCTACAAATTGCAAATCCGTTACATCATTACAAGACAAAACTTGTTTTCATTGCTATCAATAAGAATCATCTGCATGGCTTCCTTTTTTTTGTGGCTTAACTTCCTACAAAGTTGTAAAATAGTCTAGTCAGGAGAAGGTCAGTGAAAAGAGGACACCCTATACAAATGAACTTATCTACAAATCAGAAATAAAGTCACAGGTATAGAAAACAAACTTATGGTTATGGGTTAGGGGAGGGATATATAGGAGATTGGGATTGACATATATATACTACTATATAGAGACAACTAGTAAGGACCTACTGTATAGCACAGGGGACTCTAATCAATACTCTGTAATGGCCTATATGGGAAAAGAATCTAAAAAAGAATGGATATATATATACGTATAACTGATTCACTTTGCTGTACACCTGAAACTAACATAATATTATAAATCAACTATACTCCAAAAAAAATTTTTTTTAAATAATAAAGTCTTAAAATGGAAAAAAAAAGACACCCTGTAAAATTGGATAATCCCCAAGCTTTCTCTAGCCAATGCCTAATACCACCCTGAAATAACATCCAGTAATTTCTTTCATCCATTTCCAAGTCTGGGACAAATTTTCCTGACAATCCCCACTATGCCCATTACTTTCTTACCAAAGCTAATGGTCTCTGTCCTCATCTGAAATGACCTCTTAGCAAGATCTGAAATGATCAAACACTCTTTGGAAGGCTTCTGCATATTTTGGTACACCCCAGCTACCTGATTTCCCCGTTTCACTCACTTCTTTAGTCTCCTGCTGGCTCCACTTCCTCCCTCTAATCATCAAGAGTGCCCCAGTATATCTCCAGCCCTGCTCTCTCCCCAAGTTCCAGACTCTTAATTACCTATATCCACTATTTAACTATAGTCCAAACTTTATCATCTCTTTCCAGGACTATTCCAGAGGGCTTCTCACTGGCCTCTGCTTCTGCAGTGGATTCTCCACTAAGCAGCCAGAGTGATTTTTTTTTTTTGCTGTACGCAGGCCTCTCACTGCTGTGGCCTCTCCTGTTGTGGAGCACAGGCTCCGGACGCACAGGCTCAGTGGCCACAGCTCATGGGCCCAGCCGTTCTGCAGCACGTGGGATCTTCCCGGACCGGGGCACGAACCCATGTCCCCTGCATCGGCAGGCAGACTCTCAACCACTGCGCCACCAGGGAAGCCCCAGAGTGATCTTTTTAAAGCATGCTGTCCCTCCTCTGCTTCAAGCACTCCAATGGTTTCTCCTTCTTGCAACAAGGATAAAATCAAAGCTCCTCTTGGCCCCTGAGGCCCTATATGATCTTGCCTTTCCCACTTCAATTCCCTTCACTCCTTCCCTTCCTTTTCCATGCAGTAGTCGAACTGGTTTTCTTTTCTGCACCTTGAATACACGAAACTCTTTCAGGGCCTTTGTACTTGCCGGACGTTTCCCCAGCAAGGCAGCCTCTCCAGGTGGCCTCTGTCATTTAGCTCTTTCTGTCAATGTCACCTCAGAGATGGCTTTCCCAGCCTCCTCAGCTAAAGTAGCTCACACTACCAGTCTCTCTATTACTCTACCCTATTTTGTTTTCTTTATAGCCCCTATCAGTATCTGAAATCTTATTATCAGTCTGTAATTATTCTTCCTCTCTAGAATGAAAGTTTCTTGAAGGTAGGAATTTTGTTTTCTCTTCCACTCTGTCCTAGAGCCTAGAATGGCACCTGGCACAAAGCACGTGCTCACGAAGTATTTGCTTGTTGACTACAAGATGGTTCATCCCAGTTGTACACAGCATCCTCCCTTAGTTTTCTAGAAAAACTGCAGGATGTAAGATGATAGAAAAGCAAAGAGCTTTTGTAGAAATGATGCACAGCAAAGACTGACTTTGAGAGGTGAAACGTTACCCCCTTCGGTGGTTCCAAAATGGTGACACTTCCTCTCCATGTTTTTTTCTCCATCTTCCCCCACGATAGGTGCACACAGTACTTAGGGACAGAGGAGGAAGGAACTGAGCTTTGGAGAAGAGAAGAGATGTCTCCTTAATTTTCAAGAGACCTTGAAAGGGGGGGACTTTGGTAACGGGGAAGTGTGGGAAGATAAAAAAGTTCTGGAAATGGATGGTGGTGATGCTTATACAACACTGTGACTGTCCTTAATGTCACTGAACTGTACACTTAAAAATGGTTAAAATGATAGATTTTATGTATATTTTATCACGGTTTTAAAAATTTACATTTAAAAAGGGGGAGGGAGCCTAGGACTTTCTGTAAAGGCTTTTGTGGTTGAGTGAGTCCTGTTGATGGGGTGTGTATTCTTTTAAGATTTCTGATTTTAGCGTGGGAGTTAGGTTAAAAGTTCTATTTTGATTGGAATTTTTGAGATAGGCAGGACTTCTAGAGGCTGAAGAAAAATTTTTTGTCCTTGTTTTTCTGTATTCTTTATTTAGGGAGGCAGATTGCCATAGAAGTACCTTTGCTTTGGGGAAGCCAGAGAAGACATGGTAGAACTCCAGACAGGTAGTAAGGAACTGGCTTCTTGAGAGGCAGTAGGGAAGAGTGGGAAGAAGGGGGCCTCCATCACTAAGCTTTGCGTCTGTGGGCAAAGCCACTTAATCACTAGGAGTTGGGTTTCCTGACTTTTCAGATTGTTGGGAAAATAAAAGATAAGATATCTAGCACAGTACCTGCTGTATAATAAATGCTCCGTAAGTGAGAGCTGCCTTGATTAGAAGGACTCACTCACTGTGGGAGGTAAACAAAAACTGTCTGACAGAAGAATGAAAGCAGGAACTTTAGTTTTTACTTCCAGGTTTCCTAAAGCCGGTCCACCACCTTAAATGAGAAAGTGGGATTTTCATGTCTAGGTTAAGAGTAAAGATTATGTGGAGGTTTTGAACTTCCTGGTGCTGAATCTCTTGGGAATCTAAGCATCGTAGAATAGGGTTATGTGACGTATACCGTCTTTGATTTTTGTTTTAACTGCGTTGAGTTGGAAGGCAGAGTTCTTACCAATGACCAGATCTGTTGTAATAGAAACAAGTTGCAGTGTGTATCTTGATCTGGTGGGGTATCCAAATGTAAAAATGTATCAGGCTGCACACTTCCTATCTGTGCACTATGTGTACTTCATAGCTCAATTAAAAACGAAAGAGAGAAATGGGCGACCTTATACATATACCTTTACAAAGGATTGTTCTCAGGTTTGACTCACAGAAGCCTTGAACAGTAGAGGTGAAGCTGGGAGAGTGATGGTACTGCTAATATGAAAATATTCGTATAGTGTGTTTATTATGAGAAATAATCATTGGAATAATTAATGCAGTGATCTTATAATGACTGATTTTGATTAACATCTATTTTCTTTATATTCTAGTTAATAAAAGTATCCATGGAGAACAATGAAAATTCAGTGGATTCAAAATCCATTAAATCTTCAGAGACGTGAGTATTTAAATGGAATCTCATACAAGCAGAGAAAGATGGGCGTATGTAGTACAGCGAACTTGGAGGAAGCAGAAAGAACATGGGCTTTCAAGCCAGAGAGGCCCAGATGACTTCCTACCTCATGTGACAGCTGCATGGCTATACACATGTTAAATTATGCTCTCTGAATCTCCTTAAAACTTTCACGGAACTGCGGGGAGGTGGGAAGGTGCCTGACGTGTAGTCAGAAACCCTGCCCTAGTAGCAGAAGGATGACCCAGGAGAGGCAGAGGCACCCTCCGAATCTCAGTGCAAGATGAGAGGTTTGTGTTTGGGGGAGTTTTTTGGCCTCCTGTTTATTTGTGAGTTTTAAGGCTAAAATAAAATGCCAGTTCTCAGTCTGGGGAAGAATTGCCTGGTTATAGATTATCTTTTACCCTTTGTCTCAATCTTCCATTTTGGAATATTCTGCTCATTAACGTTTCCAACAACCAGCAGATGGAGAAAGGGAAAAGATAGAACTCAAACACTCTTAATTCATGTCTGTTATTATCCATTTGGGATCTCTTGTGGTACATTTAATTCTAAAAGTTTATTTCTGGGGTCCAGTATTATTATTCTGGACCACCCAGGGAATTATAAACTAATTTTAGTACTAAACAATACTGTTAAAGCAGAGCTATTAGCAGGTTACCAATAAAGATTTTTGCAATATTTGTTTAGCAAAGGAATTTGCCTAGAAATTAACCTTTTGAAAGGCAGTCTCATTTTAGAGGTTTCTTGCCTTTTTTTAAACTTTACACATTTTCCTACCTTTTCCTATCATACAGAACATAATTTACTATTTTAAAAGGTAGTAATTTACTATCCTTTTCCAACAATATTTTTAGAATTGCATATAACGTGAAATACTCCCAGGTTGAGTGTGTGGGTACATGGACGTTAGGTATCAGTTTTTTGCTGTTGTTTCCTGATTCCTGGTCCAGGTCAAGGATCAGGTTTGCAGACTGTTTTGGTCAAGTTTTATTGAAGCATAACCACACCCATTCGTTTACATACTGTCCTGGGCGACTTCCACCAGCTGGATGGAGTGGGCTGCAACAGAGTCTGTACAGGCAGCCAGCCAGCCTAAAATACTTAATATTTGGCACTTTGAGAAAAAGTTTATTGACCCTGGTCTAGATAACAGAGGTTTTCGGATAAGTGACCTTTAGACAAGTATTTTCAATTATTTACAACAGTGATTCTATGTAGCAATAAATTATTAGTTTGTTCAGCGCACAGGGTTTAAGGAACAATTTAGGAATTGTGATAAATATTGTGTTTTGAGTCATAGTTGCCTTTTGTTGATTTCCCTATCATTTCAGGGTAATTTTTATGATTTCACTCTTACCTTGAAGGATAAAATATTTTAGAAAGTTTAAAAAAATTTAAGTATAAAATGAATTTGATGAAATTTTAATAAAATTTAGAGGAAAGCAAAATATAGAGATTAAAAGTCTGAACTCTGAAGTTCAACAGATGCTTTCAGCCTTGGGTCTGACACTGTATCTGCATAATGATCAGCCTCATAGTGGTCACTTCCTCATCTGTGAAATGGGTTTTTGTGAAATTTTAGTGAGGGAAAGCCTGTTGCACACAACCTGGCATATTATATTCAACAAATATTAACTGTTCCTATGTGTTAGAGAAGTTGTGTCAATGTGAACAGCAGCATTGGTCATTTCTCTCTCTGTAAACTGTTGTTTGATTTCCAAACAGAAAGATCTTACATGGAAGCAAATCAATGGACTCTGGAATATCCTTGGACTATAGTTACAAAATGGATTATCCTGAAATGGGTTTATGTATAATAATTAATAATAAGAACTTTCATGAAAGTACTGGTATGTATCATAAGATAGTTTTTAATCCTTTACAAGTATTTGTACCATTTATATTTGGTGTAGTATAAAAAACAGAATTGATGTTATTATTTAGTAAACTAATGACACAGAATAGCCATGAAGTAGACATAGAGCAGGACCCTATGGGTCCTACAATTCAACATGAACTCTTAGTCTTCTACCCATCATCATAATCTCTCCCTCTTCTATCTGTATGTTTATCTCTTCTGCCCTGACTTCTGTGTAACCCTTGCTTCTTTATCTTCCTGCTCCCTCTTTCATGTTAACGGAAGGATTCAACAAATAGTAAGTAGAAATATTTTTCCATTCCAGGAACTGTGCAAGGCACCTCACAGAAATTGCCTTGTTTAATTCTTAGAGCACCCCTGAAAACTAACCACCATTAGATGCCGAAAGGTTAAAAATCCTTGCACAGAGTCCCACAGATGATTTAGTATCGGAACTGGGACTCAGCGTTGGTGCTCTGAATCCACTTTCTGTGCCACTTCACCTGTGCCTTCATTCATTCTGTTGACTTTCTCTTCTTCCCCTGAAAAGAAGAGACTCCCCACCCTTAAAGAGACCTTTCTTTTACCCTGCTGCCTCTTAAGCTTTGATCTGATTTTTGTCTCCTTCCCTAAATCTTAAAAACACGTACTTTAAACTTGCCATCTTCACTTCTTTCCATCCCTTTGATCCTGTTTTCTCTGTTTCTACCTCAACCGCTTTGTAGAAGTTGCTGTTAGGTTCACCGTAGCCTGATCACCGGATCCCGTCCTCAGTCTCTGTACTATGTATGGCTTGAATCTAATAATACTTTCAGAGGTTTTTTTTAAGAGAATGTAAAAAATAAAATCCCTCACGATCCTAAAAAGCTATTTAACATCTTACTGTATTTCTTGATATTTTTTCCTTGACAGTTTCTTTCAAAGCTTAATTTTATCCATAATAGTAAGCAATATTGTATTTTGCTTGTTCCATTTAATGTAATACAAGCATTTTTTGTGTTGCTGTATAATTTTCATATCTGTAATTTTAATGATTATATAATATCCCATTCCCTAAATATAATATTCACTTGACTTGCATAATTTACCATATGAATGAACACTTTGGCTGTTTCTTCATTTTTCATTTTTAAATTGGTGCTGTGATAATTCTTTGAATTTGCATATTAATTGTATTAGAATTAATTTTAGTTAAATTAGAATCTGCTGATTCAGTTTAGGAGACTATCTACCAGAGTGCTGGTGAAAAGGGAAAGAAGCCAGATTACACTGGAAAGATAAGCTGGATTTGATGTTAGATTCATTATAAGGAATGAGGAAAAAGTAGTTGAAAATGAGTGTCTAAACCTGAATGGCACCATTTGTATTGCTTTCGGCTCTAAGTTGAGATACTACCTTCAACCGTTGGTATTCTGCCTCATGTTGCTAGTTATAATGCCCTCGTCCCATAGAATTTTACATTGTTGAACTTATTGGAGTTTTTTTTTCCGTCCAGCTTTATTGAGATATAATTTACACACACCACTTATAAGTTTAAGGTGTACAGCATAATGATTCGATTTCCATAGATCATGAAATGATTATCACAATAAGTTTAGTGAACGTCCATCAACTCCAATAGATACAACATTAAAGAACTAGAAAAAAGCTTTTTTCCTTGTGATGAGAGCTCTTAGGATTTCCTCTCTTAACAACTTTCATATATAACATACAACAGTGTTAATTATGTTTATCACATTGTATGTTGTATCTCTAGTACATCCCGAGTACTTACTTATCTTTAAAGGGGGAGGGGGAAAATTGTTCTACTCTCCCCCCAAAAATACTTAGGCCTGTAGTCTGGCTTTAGCCTTAGAGTGAGCCCCTTTTCTGCTTTGAAATTTGAAGATCAGGTTCTCACAGCCACCTCTGACAGCCTGGTATTTTTTGTTCAACTACTAAGTGGCTCACAAACCAGGACCAGAATTCAGTCAACTTGTCACACAGCCGCATGGTATCCTCAGCCTTTCCAATGTCAAAACCTTGATGAGCTTACTTTAATTTTATAAAAATAATATATGGCCATAATATACATTTCAGAAATTACAGATTAGCAAAAGAAAAATTGAAATCACTCCTAATCACACTACTCAGATAATCAACAATAATTTGGAGCTAGAAACATCTAGTCTTTTTTCTATGCATATGTGTTAAGTTTACTCAATGTGTGCCCTCCCCCTGCAGCACTTTAGGATTTTTAAATCTGAATTCACTGTTCATTCAATCTGTACGTGTATGTGGAAGGCGCTGTAAAGGCATGAGGAAAGCCCAGGACTCCTGGGTACAGTCTGCTCACCAGCTTCACTACTTTGTCCAAGTTCCTGGACTCCTCTGTGCTCCCACATCTGTGCAAATGAAGCCAGTCATGATAACGGTCTCATGGTGGTTAGAAGGCTTAATGGAGGCCACGCAGAGCAGAATGCCTGATGAACAGTGCTAAAGTGGCTAGTGGTTTGTGGGGTTTTTCCTGAAAAGGTGTTATGAAAGTACTAATGTATCTTAGAATTGTTGGGAACTTGAAATCAAAGAAATAGTCCCTCTGGGTTTGTGAGGTGTGTATTGATACATATGTGTGTGTGTGTATATATATATATATATATATATATATATACTTATAATTTTTTCTTTAAAGTAGGATCCTATGCTTTTTTTTTTAAGTGACCATTTTCCCATGGCAAAATTTTGTCTACAAAATTTCAGTGGCAATATAGTATCCCATTATATAAATGACTTTTAATGTATTTAACCAAACCTCTCTTGTTAGGCATTTAAGTTTGTTTTTCACTATCTAAGCAGCTGTGAAAGACGTCTTTGTGACTGTAACACTATAACAGTTTATGTTATGAAGTGTCTTATATGCTAAGAAATGAAAGAGTCTTTGTGTCACCACGATCAGAATATTGAATTTTCTTAGCATTTGCAAGGAAGAGTTTACTGTAGATTGTGTGAATCACTGAATAGTTCATTTCAAAGCAGTTTATGGGTCTTTTTAAAATTTATTTTTATATATTTTTTATTTTTGGCTGCACTGGGTCTTCGTTGCTGCACACGAGCTTACTCTAGTTGTGGTGCGTGGGCTTCTCATTGCTGGGGCTTCTCATGTTGAGGAGCACGGGCTCTAGGCACACGGGCTTCAGTAGTTGCAGCATGTGGGCTCAGTAGTTGCGGCTCGTGGGCTCTAGAGCGCAGGCTCAGTAGTTGTGGTGCACAGACTTAGTTGCTCCGTGGCATGTGGGATCTTCCCGGACCAGGACTCAAACCCGTATCCCCTGCATTGGCAGGCGGATTCTTAACCACTGCGCCACCAGGTTAAGTCAAAATTTTTTTTTTTAATGCAACTAAAAGTAACTTTTTCTGTTCAAGGGATGGCGTGTCGGTCTGGTACAGACGTAGATGCAGCAAACCTCTGGGAAACCTTCACGAACTTGAAATATGAAGTTAGGAATAAAAATGATCTTACATGTGAAGAAATTTTGGAATTAATGTACAGTGGTAAGAAATAATGAAAAGAATGATCTTCGTTGTCCAATTTATGTTACAATCTAGCTGTAATTATACACATATAAAAGTAAAGCATGAGAGCTGTGGACCCCCCCTCTCTCTCTCTCTCTCTCTCTCTCTCTCTCTCTCTCTCTCTCTCTCTCTCGCTCTCTCGCTCTCTCTCTCTCTCGCTCTCTCTCTCTCTCGCTCTCTCTCTCTCTCTCTCTATATATATATATATATTTTTTTTTTTTTTTTTTTTTTTTTTTACTCTATATATTTTATGTAAGTAAAGCAAGTTATTCATACCAACTCACTAGAGTGGTTTGAGGTGTGTTGCTCTGCCCTAAGTTGGGTTTACATGATCTCTTAGTTCTGTTCTCAGGTTTCTTCATCTTATTCCCATACAGTGCATATGAAATGGTTGAATAAAATTGCATGGGTTTTCTGATGGTTTTTCTCGTTTGTGAGCGTTTTCCCAGTTTCTAAAGAAGATCATAGCAAAAGGAGCAGTTTTATTTGCGTGCTTCTAAGCCATGGCGAGGAAGGAAAAATTTTTGGAACAAATGGACCTGTCGATCTGAAAAAATTAACAGGCTTCTTCAGAGGGGATTGTTGTATAAGTCTAACTGGAAAACCTAAACTCTTCGTTATTCAGGTAATATATAACTGAGCAACTTGGTTATTGAGGATTCATTAGGGATTAATTTACTCAATTGTGGATTATCAAAAAAATTTATTTTTTTCCCTGAAGCTACTGAACTATTGTTAGTTTTTTGTTTATTTAAACTACCACTTAGGAGATAGAGAATAAATTTTAATTTTAGACTTCTAGCAAAAGGATTCTGCATAATTAACATCAATTTTTACAGAGCCTTTGCATTTCTTAGAAATAACAGTTGTACATGTACACACATATTTTTTAAAATAAATGTTTAGTTTCTTTTTCTTTTCTTTTTTTTAACTTTTTAAATAAATGTTTATTTTCTAACCTCTAGGCTTGCCGAGGCACAGAACTGGACTGTGGTATTGAGACAGACAGTGGAGTTGAGGATGACATGGCCTGTCAGAAAATACCGGTTGAGGCGGACTTCTTGTATGCATATTCTACAGCACCTGGTAAGAAACTTAC
This sequence comes from Lipotes vexillifer, assembly GCF_000442215.2. Lineage (NCBI taxonomy): Eukaryota > Metazoa > Chordata > Mammalia > Artiodactyla > Lipotidae > Lipotes > Lipotes vexillifer. Next base: position 1,230,716 of record NW_006793664.1, on the reverse strand, counting down.
TAATACTGAATGTTATATGTAGATTTTAAACAATGAAGAGTGTGTTCCAGAGGCTGTCATGATATTGATATCCATAAAAAGCCAACTTGGGGCTCCCCTGGTGGCGCAGTGGTTGGGAGTCCGCCTGCCAATGCAGGGGACACGGGTTCGTGCCCCGGTCCGGGAGGATCCCACATGCCACGGAGCAGCTGGGCCCGTGCATGACAACTGCTGAGCCTGTGCTCTAGAGCCCGTGAGCCATAACTACTGCCACATGCCACAACTGTTGAAGCCCGCACGCCTAGAGCCCGTGCTCCGCGGCAGGAGAGGCCACTGCAGTGAGAAGCCCATGCACCGCGGCAAAGAGTGGACCCCGCTCGCTGCAACTAGAGAAAGCCCGCGCGCAGCAACGAAGACCCAACTCAGCCAAAATAAGTAAATAAATAAATTTTTTTTAAAAAAGCCAACTTGTCTGTATTTTAGGGTACCTTAACCACAGACAAGTCTCAAAAAGTTGTCTTTAGCAAAGTTGGGCTAGAAAATATGCATCTATAGGAAAGCATACTTACATAGTGTCATTCATGAACTTGATACCACATGGAAACTGTATTAAAACATAGGACAAGTCAGAGCTTTGCCCGCTTCCTGAAATAGGAGAGAACTGTGTTTTCCAGGAATTCTTTGGAAGATAGGAAATTGAAAGGATAAGCCTGAATAGCATATGTGCAGGTAGAAATGGAATGAGGGAAAATAGAGTTAAAAATGATTTATGAATAGGTTATCAACCTCCACTTTTTTGTGGTTGTATTATACGTGTCATCATATAAATAAATATTTATTGATCATACAGCTGTTTACTTATACAACTAAGGGTGTCACAAAGTTTGGAAATATAGGGCAAATGTATTTTTAAACAGTATTACATTTTTAAATATAGTCAATGTGACTTCTTTTAACCTCCAGGCATCTTTCCAGATAAAGTACTTTCAAATTAAAAGCAATGGATCCAGGGAATTCCCCAGCAGTCCAGTGGTTAGGACTCAGTGCTTTCACTGCCACGGGCCTGGGTTCGATCCCTCGTCGGGGAACTAAGGTCCCACAGGCCGTGCGGCACAGCTGAAAAAAAGGAATGGATCCAATAGTTAATCTGGGAAAAGAACAATAAATACACTGTTTCCCCTTTTTGGACTTTTGAATATACAATAATGTGTTTATTATACTCTATTCAGATACCCTGTGGACAAATTTAGGACACTCAAATGTGTGTGCATATGTAAGCAGGTTATTTCTTGGATAAGCCAATAATCTGATTGCAACACGATGCTACTTATAATGGTCCTTTTCATTTCTTTGCTTTTGCATCTTCTGCACGTTACCCTTTTCTTCCCTATTGGAAGGGAAGCCCAGGAAGTAAAATTCTCAGTAACTCAGTGGTGAAGTTAGTCCACAACTCTTTTCCTTGTCAAAGCAGAGGTATACATAAAGCATCCATTTGGTTTTTGTTTTGTTTTCCCCTGGAATCAAAGGTGTCGTTTATTTATTTATTTATTTATTTATTTTTATGGCTAATAATACCTATGGATGTTTATACTTGTTTTTACCTTCATGATTATGTCATAATTTATTAAATCAGCTAACATTGGATATCCATGATATTTTGGTTACATTTTGCCTTGTAGGTTACTATTCCTGGCGAAATTCAAAGGACGGATCCTGGTTCATCCAGTCACTTTGTGCAATGCTGAAACAGTATGCTCACAAGCTTGAGCTTATGCACATTCTCACTCGGGTTAACCGAAAGGTAGCAATAGAATTCGAGTCCTTTTCCAATGATTCTACTTTTCATGCAAAGAAACAGATTCCTTGTATTGTGTCTATGCTCACAAAAGAACTGTATTTTTAATCACTGATGAAATGGATGATTTTTTTTTTTAATCTGTATGCCAAGTGAGGAAACGGTGTGACTGATAAACTATATTTTCCTCTCTCATTTAAATCTAATCTAATCCCCCAGGTGATACATGGAAACATGTCACTTTCATAGCAATAAAACTACTATGAAGCTACCTCAAACACAATCAGGTAGTTGAAATTGAATTTAATTAAGAATAAATAAAAATGGATAATGGTACAGTCATTATGAGAGGAAATGATTGTAAATTAACAGCTTTCATAATTAGCAAGTTTTAGTGATTATGCTATGCTACAAATTTTCAAGGAATTATGGAAGAATTTAAACATTGCTGTAATGTGTTTCAGTGATATTGACAATGCTCTTGTTTCAGAGAACATGTTCTGGTTTTTGTCAAACTGTAGACATGATGATGTGGAATAATGTATCCTCGAACTTGGTGGTCCGTGTGCATGGTCAAATGCTTGAAGACCTTGATCTTAGAATTAGTATTTGGAGACAAGACAATAGTATTTTTACATCACCCATCTGAGAACATGGTGTTGTGATGTCTGTCCCGAGCATGTCCTTGTTGTTTAAATAAAAGAAAAAATCATGTTTAGTATTGAAAAAGGAACTAAATGTTTTACTTGAGAATATGCAAGAAAACTAAGTTGACTCTCTCAGGTTAAATGCAACATTAATAGAGGGAGACAGAGTTAGGACTATAAGGTGCTGAAATGCAACTCTTCCCACCAGCTGCTGGGCCTCGCATTCCCACAGAGTATCTGAAGGGCTCTTATGCAAAACCTCAAACTTTGATCACACTGATAGCAGCATGAATTGAAGAAATTCTATAGGAACATACTAAAATACAACTTACAGAATACACAGTGAGGTGTGAGGAAGAAACAGTAAACCAATCAGCTGGGCACTCGTAATTAGAAGATGGCTTGAGCCTGAACAGGGACACAGCGCAGCCTATGTCATGAAGGCAGAGCCATAGACTACGGCTTCAGGAAAAGGAATGCTGGCTAGTTTCTTCATGTACATGGAGGTGTACATGGAGGATGCTCCCAAGGCAAGAAGCTCCAAGAAAGTGAACCAAATCAAACTTCTGAAATGGACATTTTCAAAAGATGGTGAGAGTCATAATAAAAATTGTAGCATTTTTTTTTTCAATTTTTTCAATGACAGCTTTTAATTGGATGTTAAATTCTTATCTGCCTTTCTGCAGATAGCACATTATATAAAATACAGCTAGCACCATTACCACTGTACTGGATACACTGAATAACAATTCACTTCTCACTTTACACTGAGGGGGAGAAGGGCTGCAGTTGTCAGCCTGTCAGAAATTAAGTATGTAAATTAATGCTTAAGTGTATAAATATGAATATGATTTACAAGACGCTCAGAGTGTTGTTGGGGGAAAATCCTGAGTTCTCTCATTCCCCTTCAACGATAACAAGTGCTCAGTGACCTTGACAGACGGCACGCAGACATGGGTGTGGCCACGTGTGCACTTGGCCACCAAGCTTTGGGAGCTGAAGTACTCCCGAAGAGCAAATCCTGGACTCCTTCCGGAATGTCCCTTTCTGCCATCCATGAATGTCAGCCCATAAAAGCAATTTCATTAGCATTTCCTCATTTTCCAATATAAGCAGTGAGTGTGGCCCAATAATATGGGCCCTCAACCATCCTTTGCCAAGGACGGGAAAAATCATAGCACTCTTTGTAGTAAAGTTTTTGAGCATGTTAAGTTGTATTTTGTTGACATTTATAATCAAAGGAGAATAACACTGTTATGATCATATACGGTTCTCTGAAATGAAAGGACCACGGCGTGCAGGACGTTAGCAGTCATTCAGTCTTCCCTCCTTTGGTGCCCAGGGAAACTGAAGGCCAGAGAGGAGAAGCAGCACGGCCCGAGCGGGGGACAGCAGGCCAGGAGCCTCCTAGCTCAGGAGATCTTGAGCCGCGCCTGCATCGCTGTATCCCGCTGGTTTTCAGTCTGACATTTCCTGTGAGCCGCCTTTTGCTGAAAGAAAGGAACTCATGTTTATAAATGAAAGCTGTTTGTTTGGGCTAATATGTCTGTAGCTTTTTCTAAGTCAATGAAGTATCTTAAAGTGTGTTCCTGTGTGACAATTTTTTTTTTTTTTTTTTTTTGCGGTATGCGGGCCTCTCACTGTTGTGGCCTCTCCCATTGTGGAGCACAGGCTCCGGACGCGCAGGCTCAGCGGCCATGGCTCACAGGCCCAGCCGCTCCGCGGCATGTGGGATCCTCCCGGACCGGGGCACGAACCCGTGTCCCCTGCATCGGCAGGCGGACTCTCAACGCCTGCACCACCAGGGAAGCCCCTGTGTGACAATTTTATAAAAAATTTGTTACTATGAATTTTTATTTCCAAATATAAATTTTAACTTAAAATTACCATCACATTCAAGTTTTTGTTGTTGCTTCTGATGTGCTACTCACTGAAATTAAAATATTTTTAACCAAGTGCTTGATTTGGAAGGGCCAGAGAAGATGCAACAGGACCCTTTAATCAAATACTTTGAGATGGTGGCAAATTACCGAATAGGATAAGCAGCCTTCCTTTTCTCCCAGGTCCCTCTCAGAAGACCATTTCTAAAGTTACCATGATGCCAGGAAGGATATGAAGTTTGCAGAGATCACAGCCCCTAAATATGACCATATTTTTGTTTGTTTCCTTGCCTGGAGGAATGGGGAGTAGCAGAGTATAAAGGATATTGCTGAAATGAATCATTTCAGCCCATAAATTTTTAGTAGGGTGAATAGAGGGTGGGGGGAAGAACTGGGCGGGGGGATGGAAAAAAACCTGTGATGTCCCCAGATGGTCAGCTCTGGGAGAGGAGCTGTGACAGGGGAAGGAGTTCCCTTTGTGTTTTGTGTACTTAGAAAAGAAATGTGAGAAAGTGCAAACATGAGTGGTTTACCTTTCTTCCAGTATTTCTATAGTGAATGTACATTACTTTTAAGTCAGAAAACTAATAGAACTCTCTAATTGGGACTAGGGGATTCCTGTTTCCAAGGAGTAGAGGGTGACATGAATAACTCCTTTAAGACTCTTTTAAAGCTATAGTTCTGTAGTACGTTGACAGTAGAGCCCATTCTAATCTCTGCTAAATAAAGAAGTCTTCAATATTAAAAAGAAAAAATACCAAGGCCAAGAGCCCAATAGAAAAACGGACTAAGGGCCATGAACAGACAGTTCACAGGAAAACACCAAATGTCCCTTACACCTCAGATGAAAATCTTAATCATCACAAGAGAAATGCAGATTAAACTAAGGTATCATCTGTCATCTAGCAGACGGACAAAAGACCTCATTTGACAACATTCTGTTGGCTGAGCTGTGGGGAAATGTATCCCCCGTTGCTGGGGCCGCGAAACCGCGTGTGGAGGAGACTCCGACGATGCCTATCCAGTTATTTACTCGTGAAGTAGCAGTCTCAGGCCTTGGAGCTCCAAGTGCCCATACACCCGCACATGTAATAAGTATATACGCAATGATTCACCTCAGCATTGTTTTAATACAGCAACCCAGCTGTAGAAAAGATAGGTTAGATACACTGATACATCCACACAGTGGAACACGACTTGCTGTAAAACAGAGCGAGGAGTACCCTCTTGAACTGATAAAGGTCTCCAGCATGTATGATCAGGTGGGAAAGGACGAAACACAGAATGCTATAGACTGTATGCTGTAATTTGTGTAAAAAAGGACTAGGGGGCGGGGAGAGCGTAAGAATATGCATAAAGCAACACCAGGAGGATAAAGGGCACTAATACAAATGTAAATGGTGGATGGGAACAGGGATGGAAGTGAAATTTCTTTTGTGTTTACTTTTCTATATCGTTTTGACTTTTTGGAACCGTGTCAATGTATTATTACCCGGCCTCAAAGATGGAATCGAATCACGGGGGGAGGTTATGGCACAAAACTTTCAGGAATGAGAACGTGGTTCCATACGGGGGTAGGGCTGGGAGGGATGCCACAGCTGTCCATAGCCATGTTGCAGGATTTTGTTTAGCTTGTTTATTTTCTTCTTTGCTTCAACCTCTGTAGGTATTAGTTGAGAAATCATTAACACGCTTGATATTAGAACTTGAGCCTAAAGTAATACCTAGCATCAGCTTTTTATAGCTCAAGGAGCAAACTAGACTATTCACATTCGTTTCTTAATTCACTCTCTAGTTGTTCCATCCTTATCCTTTGCAAAATTATTGTAATTATCACATGATGAGGCAGACCAAGAAATATCCATCAAAGAATTTTTGTGCACAGAATCTCTACCGTCTGCTACGTTGATAATTGAAAGAACTGAGGAACTGACATGCTTAGGGATGTTCAGAAAAAGCAAGCATCTCCCTTTCAAGAAAATGTTTTTCCAGATTTAAAGTTGGCGCAAAAGCTATTAAGTAGCATGTTTGAGCTAAGAGGCCAATGTCTGATCTACACCTTATGCTTTGGTTTTAGGTGACTTAAATGTCAGCTCAGGGACCTAACAGCCTCATATACAGTTTCCCAAGAGGAAAGCATGTTTGGCCAATGTATTGAAAGCTAATTCACTGATTTTACTGAAATATTTCCAAAGACTCATTTCTGCCTGGCAGGTTTAAGGAGCATTGAGGAGGCCACTGTGGGTGGAGGGGAGTCAGCAGGAGAGCAGGTGAGGCTGACGGGGAGATGCTGCAGAGTGGGGCCTTGAGGATGCTATACCTACAGATCCCACCTAGGGACAGAGTACTAGTGCAACAGGAAGAGGCTCCAACATCTAGGGACCCAGGAAAGGAGACCGAAAAGGACGGCCAGGGCTGAAGGTGGGAAAACAGGAGAGTGTAGGGTGAGAAAGCCAAGGGAAGAAACTGCTTCCCAAGGAAGAGGCCTGCTGGGACAAACTACTGAAAATTCAGAGAAAATGAACATTTGAAATATGCATTGGATTTGTGACAGGAGGTTATAGGTGATCTTGACAAAGGGGATTCTGTGCAAATATTGAGGCAGAAGCCAGCTTAGAGAGGATTGCTATATGAGTGCCAAGTGAGGAAACAGAAATTAAAAGTATAGAAAACTTGAGAAACTGGCTTCGAAGGAAGGGCGGGGTTGGGGGGAAGAAGCTAGAGGGGGAAATGAGTTGAAATGTTGTGTGAGAGATTTGAGCATGTTTAAATGCTGATGGCGAGAATGCAGTCAGGAAAAAGACTGAAAATACTGGAGGGAAAAGTAACTGACAGTGTAGGGCTCCTGAGCAATGAGAGAGGGTTAAATCTGAGCTAATTGTGGGGATGCAGAGAGGAGGAGGGGTTTTTTTGTTTGTTTGTTTTTAACGGGAGGAAATATGAGAAGCTGGGTGTGAATAAAGCGAGGCTTGTAAGTTCTGCAGCAGGAGGTTATAACACTATATTTTTTCAGAAGTAGAAGACAATGACTGTGCTCAAAGGGTTAGAAGAATAAGGAAGCTTTGAAACCATCCTTGTCAAGAGCTGGAGAGTGAGTTGACTGAATAAGTTTAGTGAGATCGCTGGGCAGCGTTCAGGACCCAGTTGAAACCAGCGATGGTGAATCACGGTGCTACCAGCCTGCCCTGTTGTGGGGTTTTATCTAGGATAATTCAGCTGCTTGGTATGTGTTGGCTTCATCCAGCTTTGGGTATTTTCCCACATTTATAAAAAAAAAAAAAGAGGAGCCACGGACTTCAGGAGACTGCAAAATGAGTTACTGCTCAACTGATGGACCATGGAAGCTAAGCTGGAGAGACAGGGCACTGAACACAGAAGGGGGGTAATTTTAGGGACTAAGAAGAGTGGTCCGTGGCCTGATGGTCCTGATGAATTTGAAGAACCCTCATCGTACAAGTAGTGGAACGGTAAGACTAAAAGGATTGCAGATTGTAGTCAGAGAATGGATGGGAGGTGGGGCAAATTCAATCATGAAAAAGGTGTGACTGATTTAAGTTGAAGAGTGAAATAGTATGAAAGACCATTTTGGACCTGAGGTCATGGACCTAAGGGGTGAGGATGCTGGATGTGTCCTCCTCCCTATGGGCACTGATTTGCTGAAATGAGCTTCCATGTGCAGGAGTATAGTATAAGATAATGTGATAAAATGTAGTTTTGTTTATAAACCTTAGCTTTTAGGGAACTTTAAAAAATCCACCTTCTGTTTCTGCCAATTAACACTGTTTAAAACTACCACCTGTTATCACCATTCATAAAAGAAGAGGCATTTTAACTCCCACCTCCTTCATTTCCTCCTCACTCCCAAAATAAGGAGGGACATAATCTCACATTTTCCAAGGTCCCTGCTCATTTTTAAAGCTTAAAAAAATAACCGATAATTCTGCTCAAAACTTTAAAATATATATATTTTTGTTTCCCATTTGTAATGGGAACATAAAATAGACAAAAGTACCAGGTAGAAATCGTAGTTGCCTGTTTCCAGCCAGTGCTGCTGGGTCTCTGTTTTGAACATTTGCTTCCAGAGCTACTGTTGCTGATGCAAATTCACACGTAAGAGACTGAACAATAAAATGTGCAAGTGGTGTCTGTTGAGAGTTTCAATTATTTGTAAATCTGTGAGAACGGGTTGAACTCCTGCAGGGGTAAGTGATGGGGGCAGTCTGGGTACCAAAATCTTGTTCTGCACCCACGCCTCACCCTGCTCTCCCCATCTCCTGCTCGCCCTCCTCGTGGCTCTCCGTCCCCAGCTATGAGCTTGGGACCTTGCACTGACAAACAAATTAGATTTGTCTGGCTTGTGTGTATCAACTCTGGTCTGATTTATCAGCACACCCTTGACCCAACCCAGGCTGACACAAAATTAAATGATCTAAATATTAAAGTCTGTCCATTAAGGACAGATTCCATTTGCCTATTTTCGTTTCAGTTAATCCCTGTTGAAGGTACCCTTGGTACCTTCTAAACAAATTTTTTTCAAAAAACCTTTAATGTGAGAAATTTAATATGAATTTTTTGGGTATATCTCTCTGATATTCAAAGCAATCAAATATCCTTTATATTTCATGTGAATTTCTCATGTAAGTACAAAATGGGACAAAATTAGAACCCGATTTTCCCCCTGGGTTCTCTCATCTCCTCACATGCCCTCAAGCATAGAGCAGAATTAATAGGTTGAAATAGTTGAACCAAAACAGTGGTTTGGTTTTTACCCAAGGAAAACATAAAAAAGATAGGCTAGACTCAGAGCCACTATAATACATTCACATCCTTAAAGTTAACCACTAAAAGTGTTAGGGATTCTCTTTCCAGTTTTCTTCTTGAAAGTCATCAAGTCACTGATGGAAGCTTATTGGGAAAGTTTATCTATGAGCCTTAAGGGCATCTACTCTGTGTTCAAGCCCTGATGTAAAAGTCCCTTCAAACCACTGCACTGATATCAACTTGCTTAGTTGGACGGGAGCATAATTTTGAATCACATCAAGTAAATTCTGGGAAATTCCTAGTTGACACCTGCACCATCGTTGAAGGTCTTATGTTTGTTGGGCAACCCATTTTTTTCAGCATGTGAAGCTTACAGGTAAACTATGACTAAGAAATGTTTTTCACTAAATACAGTCACAGTTCATTTCAGCTCAGAATTCCCCCCGCCCTGCTTCACCTCCCACGTGCCCACTTCCTCCACTGGGTTGGTTTCGTGTAGTTTGGGTAGTACCAGCTCTGGAATCCGCTCACTAGCTGCCCCTTCCCCAGTCTGAACTCCAGTTTCTCTTTCTCTAAAATGGGGGCAATAATATCTTCCTTCCAGTAGTAGTGACATGAGAATTTTTAAAAAGATAACGACGGAGAGGTTGTCTTGACAGATTAAAGCTCTAGAGAACCATGGCAGGTTATTCTACGTATCCATCAGTTTGCTGTTGTTGGAAATCCAGTAGAACTAGGGAAACTACTTTCTTGACTTATCTGTACTTACAGCTCTCAACTTTGTGCCCCTTCTATTCTAAGTGAGGCTTACATACCATCCTTCTTGAGCCAAGAAGAAGCGGGTAGGGGTCTGGGCTTCAAAGGGCAGGAAGACAAATCACAGGAAAAGGAGAAGAAAAAATTGTCTGGTAAACAAATGTTTGCCTTGCAGATAAGTCTTTCTGATATAAAAGTTATCTCTACTAATAGCTCTTTTCCTGCAACAAGCCTTTTATCTAAATTCCTTTAGGCAGTTAAGGGAGAGGCAAAAAGCTTTTCCAGAGACTGCTGGGTCTTCATTGCCTTCAAGCCAAAACATCCACATGTCAAAGTGGCTACTTTGTGGTGGCATATTCTGTTTCCCCTCACAACTTTCTCATTTAATGACAAAACGAAAACGAGTTAGTAATGAGTTTGAAGTCCCTTATTCAAGGATTTGGGGAGCACAGCGTCTCACAAGCAGTGGAACCCACTTCCGGAGGGATTTTGGGCAAGAAGGGGGTTTATAGAGAGAAGAGGCCACGTGGAAAGAGCACGACTGGGTAGGAGGGTAGGGATTTCCTTACAAAACTAGCAGGTCCTGTTTTCTAGGGTAAGGTAAACTAGCTAAAGCTGAGTTGGAGAATTGTGAGTGGTGTATGTCAGGTTTCCTTGGCAGGAGTTTCTGGTAAGAGCAGGCTGATTTAGGCTTAGATCTGTGACATGGGTGGGGTCACTGGATAGCGAACTGTCTTTATCACTCTGTTAATATGTCAAATTACTTGAACCTCAATTCTGCTTGGTAGTGGAGAACTCATCGGTTTAGGGCAAACCCAATCCACTCTGAGTTAAACCATCCAACTTGGGGCTCACTCCCTGCCTGGGAGTTTGTGAAGCATCATGACACGCAGGGAGGAGGAGGTTGGAGGTATCTGGTCTTCCAGTGTCACAGGTGCCCCGTGGGTCCTGCTGAGATGAATGTCATTCTGTTTGGCTGTCCTCCTCCCCTCCCCCCCCACCCCCGGCATCCATCAGGACACCTGCGTTCCCGTGGGGTTTCTGCTCTCACGGTGTACTCTGCAGCCACTCTGCGTCCTCTCATCCCCAGTCACGAGGCCCTTGTTGGGGAGGAAAAATAATTTTCCCTCTACCCTTCTGAGTTCTTGGCTGAGGTCCCTGTAATAAAAGACAGATTCACAAGACAATAAACGAACAGAAGTTTATGAACCTGTGTGTACATGGGAGACACCCAGCAAAACTGAGTAACTCCCCAACATGACCTAAACCACTGGCTTGAATAACCTCTTCACTAAAGACAAAAGAAAGAAAAGAGAGGGGAGCTCAGTTATGGGGACGGTTACCAGGAAGAGCAAGGTAAACAAGGGTAAGGTTTGTTCCACAGACTTCAGTCTGTACCTCCTCCGTTGACAGGTCCCTTGTGATTAAGGGTTTTCCTTCCCTTCCTGGTACGGAGAGGGAGATAACCCTACAGGTGGAAATTTCCTTGGTAAATGTACATTTCTCTTGCAAAAGAGTAACTTCTCCTTTGTTTTCAGAGCTTCTCCTGTGTCTGTAGTTTCTCAAACGGATCCTATGCCAAAGAGGTATTTTTTAGGGCGGCATATTCTTCTGCTGCCCTTCACCCATCAAAGTCAGCTGCACCTCAGACCACAGAGGAAGGTTATCGAGCTGTTTCCTGAGCCCTGGTGGGACAAGCAGGCTGTCTGGGAGGCTGCCCCCAGCCCACCTACTTAAGCCCTTTCTACAGCTTATGCCTTATTCTACAGCTACCATGATGGGGCGGGCGCGGCGGGAGCTTCTCCTTCAGGGATCCAAGCAGGAAACGGGGTGCCAGTCTGTTCTAAGTTGCAGAACCCCAAATCTAAGGGGCTGCACAGCAGGGCTCCTTCTGTGAGGCCCTCAGCATGGGCTCACCCCGGCTCTCTCCTCACCAGGTCTTCTCCCTTCCCCAGCTCGGAGGATTTTCACCTGGTGGCCGGGAGGACGGAGAGGGAGGAGGCAGATCAGCCTTCTCCGTCTGTGTCACACCTGGCCTTCAGCTGGTAAGCATCAAAACACAAGAACTTAATGCGACAAGTCTCCTTGGGGCCATGAAGGCCTTGCGTCTCACAGCCAAATCGACAGTGCGGGAACAGGAGGTTGTGACAGGGTGAAAGAAAGTGAGGATGCAGATTTTGCCACATGTGCTTATGATAGTAGCTACCCTTATGCAATTTCTCTATGCCAAGCTCTTCATGAACAGTATCTCCCTTAATTCTCACAGGAATCTTAGGAAGTAGCATTATTATCTCAATTTGCTAACTGAGGTTGAAATTCTGTAACTGAAAGCTCAGAGGTTAAACAACCGGCCTAAGGTCACACAGCCTGTGGTTGGTAGTGCCTGAACATGAATCCAGGTATTTCTGCTTCCCAAGTCGTTCCTCTTTCTACAATCCCCCGACTACTCACTTCTTTAAAGGACACCGAATGAAAAACACAAGCCAAAGCATGCACCTGGAATCTAGACAAGAGCATGTGTCTGTAAAACAGATTGGGAAAACACCTTACACCTGACCCTTAGAGCGGTGTCCTCGTGAGATACTGCATCAGCATGTGTATGGAGAGTTGGTCAAAGTGATAGACGATCAGAAAGGATCTTTTCTTGGTGGGGGTGGGGGGGAGTAGCTGGAGGAGAGAGCAGAAGAATGCAAGATTTCAGATCGTTATGAACAATGTGAACAAATGGCAGAGACTCACTTTTCCAGAACCTGCCCTCAAGATGACCCACAACTATACTTTTAGTGCATCACTTAAAGAAGCCACCTTAAAGGAGGGTAAACAAGCCTCAGGATAGAGCTGGAACACTACAGAGTTGGAGTCAAATTTGGTTGAAATTGGGCAGACCCGTATCCTGTGATGTATACACTGGTTTTCTTAACTAAAAAATTTCGAAGTCTCTTGGCAATGCATTTAAAATTTTTTGCTTTGCTTAATTTTCTTTTTTGCTTTCCTTTTCTATTTTCTATCCAACTCCGTTCTTCTTTCACCCATCTGTTACCGTAGGATCCAGAAAGCAAAGCAGCAGCAGCTCCTATAGCTGACGGAATGAAGTCGGGAGCATCTGTCCATGGTGTTGTGTGTGGGTAGCAGCAAACATACATGAGCAAGAAGACCAACAAGGAGACTTTGGGCTCCAAGCATCGCTCCAAGCAAGGAGTGACTGCATGAGCATGCCACAGAGTTGGGCAATTGGGAAGCCGAATGATGACATGGCTTTTAGGAACTCAAAAACAAAGTGGAGGTGAGAAACAGGAAGGAGCATTGTGAAATTGAAAGTTCACTGGCTTTGGGATCAGCAAGGTCCAGTCACGAAGCCTGATGTCTCTGCTCGTTTACTACATGACCTTGGGCATTTTCGTTCACCTCCGTGAACCTCAGTTTTCTTATTCATAAAATAATTATAACCATAACATCATCCTTGCAGTGTGGTTGGGAAGATTAGAGAGGATGCATATACAGCACACAGCTTAGGACTTCACAAGCAGTCAGTTCTGTCCTACATCAAGGCTCATGTATTTCCTAAGGGATCGTCCATGGCATCCCTCAGATTCCTAGAGCTCATAATAGGTTGGATTCACTGCACGTATGTACGTGCAAGGCGGCTGTGCTAGTGCTGTGAATTCAAGGTGCAAGCAGCTTCTGCAGAAAGCTGCAAGAATGTGAATAAGGATTGGTCCCTGCTGCTTTCATCTTCTACTGATGCAAAACCATTTACCACACACTCAGCATCTTAAAACAACACGTTGATTCTCGCACAGTTTTTGTGGTCTGGAGTCCAGGCACAGTGGAGCTAGGTCCTCGGGTCAGGGGCCAACCAAGCTGAAATCAAGGTGCCCGTGGGCTGTGTTCTCGTCTGGAGGTTTGACTCAGGAAGAAACCATTTCCAGGCTCATTAAAGTTATTGGTAGAACTCAGTTCCTTATGGCTGTTTTCTTGCTGTCAGCCGGACATCACCCTCAGCAACTACGAGCCACCCTCGGGTCCTCGCCTCGAGGGCCCCTTTACAGGCGGTTCATGACATGCTGTTTGCTTTTAGGCCAGCAGGAGGATCTCTCACTTCAAATATCTCCTCCCTCCAGAGAAGGCCCAGGCCCCCTTTTGAGGTGTTCACTTGCTCAGGTCAGGCTCAGCCAGGATCATCTCCCTTTTGATTATTCACAGGCAACCAGTTGGAGACAGTTACATCTGAAAATCCCTTCACTTCTGCCACGTAACCTAACCTATGACAGGAGTGAAATCCCACCATATTCCCAGGTCTCGCCTGCACTCAAGGGGTGAGAATCATACAGGGCATGGACACCAGGGGGCAGGAATTGGGGGGGCATCTGAGAATTCTACCCACTGTGCCTGCCTGGTCATGCCCAGCTCCAAGTGAGGGCTGAGGGCTGAGCACGGAGGTGAGTAACACTTGGTAGACACCTTATGAATCAGCTTTGATTCAGCTGGAAGTTCACCAGGTGATTTTTCTTCTTGCTAGATTAACGTATTCTACAGAATTACGGCAAAAAAATTACAGATACCACACCCTGAAAGAAAATTGTCCTTTTGGGAAATGTTTTGCCCTGGAGGAAGCATCTCTTGCCATCTCAGACACTTTCCATTCTGTTCTGCAGACTTCTTGAGGCTGTAATGTACATTCACAAGAATTCAGGTCACATGGCCTGAGATCTACTTTTTAAAATACTCTCAATCTAAATATGGGGAAACTAAGGCCCATACAGGACTAAATTCACCTGGCCCCCTGCTCTGGGCCTCTTGCAGTGATGTCATGACCAAAATGTCCCTGCTGTTTAAGGAGAGACATATCAATTGAGTAGGATTCCTAGTAGGTGGTCTAATGAGTAGGTGACCACCAGAAAATGGAAAAATTACTAGCCAGTGTGGGGTGGGTTGAGGGATTTTCCAAATAAAATTTAATGTCCTGATGACTACCACTATAAAGAGAAAGAGATGGTAAAAGTTATTTTCAAATTAATTGAAACTGAATTATTGGAATTAATTGAGGAATATTTCTTTTGCATAAAGTCTTTTTCCCCTCATTTTCAATGAAAAAAATTTTGTATTAATGTTAGTAGGCTCCAGGTCTATTGGGATTAAAACAGCTACAAAGTTATCTTGTTCATTACCTCCTATCCAGATCACTGAAACCTGATTGGTTTACCAGTCTCTAGTATCCCTCCAAAAGATTTTTACAACTCTTTCAGGCTGAGCTTCTTAACAACACCTGGCAGTATTAGTTTTCCCTTAAAGAAGGATTCCCCGGGTGGGATAGGGAGGGTGGGAGGGAGACGCAAGAGGCAGGGGATATGGGGATATATGTATACGTACAGCTGATTCACTTTGTTATACAGCAGAAACTAACACACCACCGTAAAGCAATTATACTCCAATAAAGATGTTTAAAAAAAAAAGAAAAAGAAAGCATTCCCCTGTGCTGAAAAAAATGTGGGGCTAGATTTGAGAAAGACCTGTCGGGGTCAAAAGTCAAATGGGAAGAGTGGTTCTGGGTCTGTGCAAGAGAAGATCCCAGAGTCTGTCCTAACCCAGCACTCCAGTGAAGGGAATTTAAAGAGCTAAGATGGGGGGCCGTGGGGAGTGGGCACGGACCAGCTTTACTAAGAAGTGCCATCGGCTGAGCGTTGCACTGAAACCATACTGGCTTGGAGGGATCCTCATCAATGTTGGAGGCAGGGACCCCGGCCAGAGCCCAGGGATGTGATGTGAAGTAATCAGATTCTCATACCCCGCTGTTGGTAATGCAAACTTGGTCAGCCACTTGTGAAATCAGTTTGGCACTTTATTAAAAGTTAAATATCCACTTATTATATGAGCCGCTCATTCCACTTCTAGGTGTTTATTCAAGAGAAATAGAGATGCATGTCCACCAAAAGACTTGTACGTGAATGTTCATAGCATCTTTATTCATAAGGGCCCAAAATGGAAACAACGCAAATGTCCATCAAGAGGTGAATGGATACACAAACTGAGATATAGTTGTACCATGGAATAGTCATCACCAGTAAAAAGTAACAAACTACCAATATACACAACATGGTTGAATCTTAGAGGCATCTTGCTCAGTGAAAGAAGCCAGACAAGAGTACATACTATAAGATTCCATTTAAATAAGGGATGAGAACAGGCAAAAAAACAAGCTCTCAGTGAGAAAAATCGTATTAGTACTTGCCTGGGGAAGAGATTAGGACTCTAGAAACTGCAAAGGGGCAGAAGGAAGATTTTAGGAGGTAATGGGAATATTCGATATCTTGATGGTGGTGATGCCTACATGGGTGTATATATTTGTCAAAACACATCAAAGTGCAGTCTTAAGTGCATTCAATTGTATATAAAATATTCATTATTAAATATTAAATATTAAACCAACCAAAAGTTGATTTTTATTTTTTTTTGGCTGCGCCATGCAGCTTGTGGGATCTTAGTTCCCCAACCAGGGATCAAACCTGCTCCTTCAGCAGTGAAAGCAAGGAGTCCTAACCACTGGACCACCAGGGAATTCCCAAAAGTTGATTTTTAAAAAATGACCCAGGTGCAGGGTTTCTACTGGAGAAAACTCTGATGAAGCACACTCTGTGCACCCCTAGAGACCTCTGAAATTTATGCTGTGTGTCTCAATTCCAGTGGAATTCCTATTTAACTGATATAAAGATACTGTAGAGACCAAGGTGGAGTCAATTCACTCTTCTTATTCCTTCTGCTAGAAAGCCTGGATGTTATAAAGCAAATATAGAAAACTCTGAAAGGGGAGAGGAGGAGGAAGATGGGGAAGTGACCTCAGAACCCAGGGAGTGATGTGGCAGTGAGTTTCCTGAGTTTCCTTATTGTCTCATGCATCCTGGATTGAATAACAGAGAAGCTGGCAACACAGAAAGGGCAGTGGGTGCAAACCAAAAAAAAAAAAAAAAAAAAAAGCTTCCAAAGAAAGGGGCAGCCTAGGAAGACAGAAAACTTTTAGACAATAACCAGCCCGCTCAAGCCAACACGACAGGAAACAACCTCGCTCCACACCCAGCTGAACACCAAGGGCACCCAGGCAGCAGAGCCTCTTCTTCCTCAAGTGAGTACTGTTTCCTCTTAAAAAAATAAAAACCTGTTAACATTTTCAATGGCACTGGCTATGCTTTGAGGTAATGATGGTTATAAAACCATAAGGGTGTCTCACTTGCGCAGGAGGTGAGATGTCCAAATGGCCCTTCTAGGACCACCTCTGTGACGATTAAATTGCTAGGTCGCTAACACAAGTCATTGCTATTCCTTGTCCCCAGATTGGACCCTGGATTTTAAAAAAATGACCAGTCTTCTCTGACAACACTAAATTCAGTGGGGGAAAATACTTAGGAATCTGTTAGGGTGACTTTGTACCCAAATTATCTTTGGCACTCCCTCGATGGCCACTTGGGACTCTGCCAAAAAATTACTTCCATCTCCCACTAATTTAACTCACAGCTTGGCACACAGGAACAAAGAAGGGATTCTGTGAATAATTAGATGTGAGTAACATGCTCTACCATTTTGCCAGTGGAGCTCACCAGGACTGTCAGAACTGCCCTATTTTTCAAGCTCACAGTAAGAGAAAAACCTTAAAGACAAAGAAGGTAGCTCATCCCTCTCCTGGAAGGATATTTGTAATTATTCAGACAATCTATTCAAATAAAATGTTATCCTTATAGATATATGCTCCAATAAATAAAATGTTATCCTTATAGATATATAGTATCTTTTCAGGATGGGGAGAAGCAGCTCACATTCAAATACTTATTCAGCAAGTTTTAAAAGACTGTATTCCAACATTTGAAACGCCTTGTCCATTAAGAGAGAGTGGGCTTTTTATGGGATGGTGTAAACATTTTGTAAAGCCCTAGACATCAACAATGCCTCCACTAACCCAACAGGAATAGTAAAATATCAAAATTGCATTTTGAAAAATAAACTTGCCATGATCTGTGTTAAAACTGGCCCTGGGGCTTCCCTGGTGGCGCAGTGGTTAAGAATCTGCCTGCCGATGCAGGGGACACGGGTTCGAGCCCTGGTCCGGGAAGATCCCACGTGCCACGGAGCAACTAAGCCCGTGAGCCGCAACCACTGAGCCTGAGCTCTAGAGCCCGCGAGCCACAACTACTGAGCCCGCGTGTCACACTAATGGAGCCCGTGCACCTAGAGCCTGGGCTCCGAAACAAGAGAAGCCACCGCAATGAGAAGCCCGCGCACCAAAAAAAAAAAAAAAAAAAAGCTTCCAAAGAAAGGGGCAGCCTAGGAAGACAGAAAACTTTTAGACAATAACCAGCCCGCTCAAGCCAACACGACAGGAAACAACCTCGCTCCACACCCAGCTGAACACCAAGGGCACCCAGGCAGCAGAGCCTCTTCTTCCTCAAGTGAGTACTGTTTCCTCTTAAAAAAATAAAAACCTGTTAACATTTTCAATGGCACTGGCTATGCTTTGAGGTAATGATGGTTATAAAACCATAAGGGTGTCTCACTTGCGCAGGAGGTGAGATGTCCAAATGGCCCTTCTAGGACCACCTCTGTGACGATTAAATTGCTAGGTCGCTAACACAAGTCATTGCTATTCCTTGTCCCCAGATTGGACCCTGGATTTTAAAAAAATGACCAGTCTTCTCTGACAACACTAAATTCAGTGGGGGAAAATACTTAGGAATCTGTTAGGGTGACTTTGTACCCAAATTATCTTTGGCACTCCCTCGATGGCCACTTGGGACTCTGCCAAAAAATTACTTCCATCTCCCACTAATTTAACTCACAGCTTGGCACACAGGAACAAAGAAGGGATTCTGTGAATAATTAGATGTGAGTAACATGCTCTACCATTTTGCCAGTGGAGCTCACCAGGACTGTCAGAACTGCCCTATTTTTCAAGCTCACAGTAAGAGAAAAACCTTAAAGACAAAGAAGGTAGCTCATCCCTCTCCTGGAAGGATATTTGTAATTATTCAGACAATCTATTCAAATAAAATGTTATCCTTATAGATATATGCTCCAATAAATAAAATGTTATCCTTATAGATATATAGTATCTTTTCAGGATGGGGAGAAGCAGCTCACATTCAAATACTTATTCAGCAAGTTTTAAAAGACTGTATTCCAACATTTGAAACGCCTTGTCCATTAAGAGAGAGTGGGCTTTTTATGGGATGGTGTAAACATTTTGTAAAGCCCTAGACATCAACAATGCCTCCACTAACCCAACAGGAATAGTAAAATATCAAAATTGCATTTTGAAAAATAAACTTGCCATGATCTGTGTTAAAACTGGCCCTGGGGCTTCCCTGGTGGCGCAGTGGTTAAGAATCTGCCTGCCGATGCAGGGGACACGGGTTCGAGCCCTGGTCCGGGAAGATCCCACGTGCCACGGAGCAACTAAGCCCGTGAGCCGCAACCACTGAGCCTGAGCTCTAGAGCCCGCGAGCCACAACTACTGAGCCCGCGTGTCACACTAATGGAGCCCGTGCACCTAGAGCCTGGGCTCCGAAACAAGAGAAGCCACCGCAATGAGAAGCCCGCGCACCACAACGAAGAGTAGCCCACGCACTGCAACGAAGAATAGCCCCCGCTTGTCGCAACTAGAGAAAGCCCCCGTGCAACAATGAAGACCCAACGCAGCCAAAAGTAAATATATTTTAACCCCCCCGCCCAAAACTGGCCCTGCCTGTAGCTCTTATAAACATGAAATCTATAGCTTAAAAAAGACAGGCACTCTCGCCACATGAAATACTAATTTGTAGGATTTTGGGTATTTCAGGCACTTCTGGAAGAATAGACAGGAGCTGAATGGTACTGTGTTGGATTATAACAATACCTCTGAGGTGTGATATTTCATTCACAAATAAGAGAGCTCTAACCAATTGTTCTGGATGATCGTGAAATAACACTGGTTTCACATTTGGGTTCGTCAGTTTTCACATTGTCTAAAGGTCACTGGACAGGGTTTTATCAAGCCCCACGAACGAATATGGCTGTCAAGTCCTAAGTTCTTATATCTTAAACCCCTACCTCCCATAATAAGCAGATGTCAGTCCCACTCATTTCATAACTCTTGGCATTAATGTCTCTTTTTCTCCCTAGACACAGGGGTTAGCAACCCACTCTCCATCAAGTTGAAAATCAGTAGTGGCATCATGATTTTTCCCAAGGGTGACCTGAGGCTACAAGGACAAAGGACAGGCCCGTTACTCTAACCTAGATCTGCCAAAGACTAAAATTCAACCTGTGTTCCAAGCTTCCTGAACTCTAAGTAAGTTCATTCTGATACAATTTAAAGACTCAAGAAAATCCCCAAGGAGACATTTTCTTCAACCTACCTGTTGTCAACAGGAAGACAGGTCTAGTGACCATCACATGTATCAGCAGCACACGATAGTGCTGTGATTACACACCAGGATGTTTGTTATTTGCTGCATTGCTCCATCTAAACTTTCTGGTCAATGAATCATGGCAGAGAGGTAAAGGGAATTCACTCTTGAAGACCAAGTCTCACCCTCGCTGGATACCATGTCTTGACCTCATTACTGTCACGTGGTCTTATCTTCAGGAACTAAACATACAATAACAATTTGTTCCTTTAATTGTCACACTGATATACAAAATACTTAAATGCTTCTAAATGCAGGGTCTGCGCTCTTGCATCACAAGTCACTATGGGAAAATCCCCATACAAGAGGACTTTTTCACCTAAGATGCTGCGTGTGACAGTTGAACAGCAAAAGGCTGAAAGAACAAAGCCCTCCAAATGTTATGGGTAACACAACTAGTCTAACTTCACAGAGTTTGTACTTTCCCTTTCCAACTCGGTGGAAAAAAGCAGAGATAATTAGCAACTGAAGATTGGTGTGCTAGGCCATTGATGAATCTGTATTGTTAGAAACTAGCATCTAATCCTACCTCAGGCTACTTTAAAAATCCACCCAAACACTTGTAGAGTAAGTATAGTGCCACTGTGTTCTAGATGACAGTTACAATTGGAAAGGAAATAATAGTTTACATGAAACATGAATACTTAGAACATGTTGCAGGAACTGAACATTTAAAAGCACATATTCTGGGGACTTCCCTGGTGGCCCAGTGGCTAAGACTCTGCACTCCCAATGCAGCAGGTTTGATCCCTGGTCAGGGAACTAGATCCCACAAGCTGCAGCTTAGAGTTCACATGCTGCAGCTAAAGATCCCGCATGCCACAACTAAAAGATCCCGCATGCTGCAACTAAGACCTGGCACAGCCAAATAAATAAATAAATATTTTTTAAAATAAATAAAAGCACATATTCTGAATTTTCTCACCTGGATACTAACAAACAGTGAACGCTATATATTTAAGAATAGAGTTGGAAAAGAAATCTGAAGGACCAAAGGTAAGAAATCTTACGAGGAATCAAATTTAAAATAAAACATTGCTAAAGAGGCAATGAAGAATTGTAGAATAAGAAAATGACAAGAAGCCCAATATTCCATTTGTTAAAAATTCTTTCCTGTTGGTTTACTTTTCTCTGTTTTTAAAATGACCTAAAGTACACAAAATGGATTAATCATAATCCTTGGTTCATGGCACATCTTGGTTCATAGGTCATCCTTGACTGTTCCTGGGCCTCTATGTAAGTATATTTGAGTGTATTTGAATGAACCAGTGATCACCTGTGAACCCACCACGCAACCCAAGAACAAGAACTCTGGCCTAACATCTGCTCCACCCGTTCTCCTCCTTGCTTCACACCCTCCAGCCCAGGGGTAACCACTGCCCTGAATTTATGCTTATGATTCCTGGGCTTTCAAAAAAAAGTTTTATCGCATATATATGATGGCTTAAGCAACATATTGCTTGGTTGTTTTTCTTTTTTAAATGTATAACTTATATCCATTCTCCTGTTAATTTACCCATTCTCTTATGAATGAACATTTGGTTTATTTCCAGATTTTTGCTATTATGAATGGCACTATGTGAGGCTTTTTTTTTTTTTGTCTTCCAGTACACATGGGCAAGTTTCCCTAC